>NC_133538.1:478083955-478087550 GCF_048544455.1 Silene latifolia | reverse complement strand
AACTATTATTTTTCTTTAATGAAAGTTGCGCGCATCCTTATAATAATAATAATAATAATAATAATAATAATAATAATAATAATAATAATAATAATAATAATAATAATAATAATAATAATAATAATAATAATAATAATAATAATAATAATAATAATAATGTTGTCAGCCTTGCGCTTCAGCTTTATCCATAAATTCTCAGATCTCGGATGCGGGGGGCCCTGTGGCCACTTACATTTTTACTAGACTTAACTTTGATGTTGCTAAAGGTGTGGGAGCCCACGTTTCTGCCCCCACCAATTTCATGTAAACTATTATTTTTCTTTTAATAAAAGTCACACAAGATCCTTTTAATAATAATAATAATAATAATAATAATAATAATGATAATAATAATAATAATAATAATAATAATAATAATAATAATATTGACCGCTTGCATTTTGGAAACTAGGTAAAAATAAACAACCTCGTGAAGATCCATACTCAAGATTTTCCTAATTCTAAAATTCTTACTAACTATAATTCTCATTATAATGGAAGAATTTGGTGCATTTGGGACCCTGTTACTATTCATGTTGAAGAGTTACATCAAGATGCTCAACACATCTTTCTCAGAAAGTCAAACATTTTGCTAATGGAAATGTTTTTCTGGTGTCCGTTGTTTATGGTTTTAATACTGGTGATGCTAGGTCTGCTTCTTTGTCCCACTTGAGACATGCTTCTCTTCGTGCCTTTTCTTACTCTTGGGATTTCAATGTCAGTAAGGGATGTCGTGAACGGATTGGTCCTAATCCCCCTGATTTAGATGACATCATGGCTTTTAATGAATGTATAGTTGATGCTGGGTCGAGGATATTAATGGTACTGGTCGCTATTTACCTGGACTAATAAACAGAGAGTCCGGGACTAGACTTGGTCAAAGTTAGATAGGCTCGGGAAATCAATTCGATTCAACATTTTCCCAACATCGTCGCAGCCTTATCCTCCTCGGGGTTTCAGCACCACTCTCACTCATTGTGGATCTTTTCCTAGTCTTCCTATTAAAAAACGGTTCCATTTCCTTAATCAAGGTTGCCGACCTTCATTCAAGGAGATTGTCAGTTGTAGGTGGAAGGAAATTCATTATGGTACCCCAATGCATATCATTTTCAGAGACTCAAGGCAATCAAGCAGATTTAGCCGGCTTGCATAAGAAATCTTACTCTAATATCGTGATAGGGTTGCAATCGCTAGAGCTCAAATGACTCAATGTCGAAGCTCTTCAAAATCCCCTTTTTCCGCCGCTTCTTCTTGCCGAGGAAAAACATCTTCTCGACACTTTTAGTAAGTTGAAAAAGCCGAACTTAGTATTCTTGGTCAGAAGGCAAAGGAGCATACTATTAAGCATGATGATTGTTGCTCAATTCTTTTTGCTAAAGTCACGAGAGGAGGGCTCAACAAATTGTTGGTGAAATTGTTGATATGTATGGACAGACTCAACATGGCTTGGACAATGTTGCTAATGCCTTTGGGACTATTATACTAGTCTTCTTGGGACAAATACTCCCGTAGAGCCCCCGGATGCTCTTTTATTGCTCAAGGTGCCACTTGTCTTCTCGATGATTGGCTCCTTTGACTGCCCCAGTTAGTAGTTCTGAAATTAAAATCGCTTTGTTTAGTATTGGGTCAAACAAGAGCCCGACTCGATGGGTTTTCCTCCTGGTTTTTTTTAAGCATTCTGATATCATTGTTTAATTTTGCCATGTCGGGCTCAGCCTTTTCTTCTCTACTGGAAAGTTGGTAAAGCAAGCCAATACTACTCTCATTTCTCTTCTTCCCAAGAAAAGTGTTCCTAAATCTGTTCAAGATTTTAGACCTATTTCTCGTCGCTCCACTATTTACAAGGTTATCGAAGATCATTGCTACTCGCATGCAAAGATCTCCTCCCCAAGCTCATTGGAGGGGAACAAGGTGCTTTTGTAAAGGGTAGAAACATTTTTGAAAATGTGATGCAGTCTCAAGGTCTGTTAAAGGTTACAATAGGAAGTATCTCACTCCTAGATGTTTAATGAAGGTAGATATAAGGAAGGCTTTTGACACTTTGCAAAGGGTCTTTCATTGAAGATATGCCGCTAGCTTTTAACTTTCCGCGCCGCTTTGTTAAGCTCCATTATGGCTTGTATCTCGTGCTCTTGGTTCTCTTTGAAAGTCAATGGCTCTAGTCATGGTTTCTTTAAGGGGATGAGTGGTGTTCGTCAGGGGGATCCTTTATCCCCTTACATTTTTGTGTTGAGCATGGAAGTGTTATCTAGATATCTTCGTGAAATTTGCAAATCGCCTCGTGTTTCTATGCATCCTAAGTGTGTGGGAATCAAGCTTACTCATTTGATTTTCGCTGACGACTTAATGATTTTCACCAGAGGAGACTTGCCTTCGTTAAAGCTGTTGTTCAGACTCGACCTTTTGGTAGGATTTCCGGACTAAAAGCTAACCCCGAGAAGACTTCTATTTTCTTTGGTGGAGTCCAGAGCATGTCAAGCAGTAATCCTAGCTTTCACTTGCTTTCAAAGAAGAGGAGTTTCCAATCGATACCTCTGTTCCTCCTGAATGCAAAATTATGCATTACTAATTTTGGTATGCTTATTACTAAATCGCACGAATGCTATTCATCATCGGGTCCACTAAGTTTCTCAGCCATGCTGGTAAACTTCAATTGATCCAATCAGCTTTGTTTGGTCTTCAAAATTACCGGTGTGCTAGTATTCTCTCGCTCTCCGGTGATTAAACTTATCAACAAATTAAGTACAGACTTCTTTTGGCAAATCCACGGTCATCGCAGATGACTTTTAAAAGTCGGGAAGACGGTTTGTGCTCCATGGACAGAAGGGGGTTTTGGGTTAAAGGAGTTGCTTTCATGGAATAAAGCAATGCTCTTACAATGGGTTTGGAAGCTTGAAGCCCCGCGATAGCTATTGGGTCACATGGATTCAGAGTTATCCCTTTAAAGGGACTGATGTGTGGCACACTCCCATTAAAGAAAGTTTCCCTGACAGTTTGAAGGGGATCTTGAAAGTTAGAGATGCTTGTATTCAGCTTGCAAAAAGATTCAACAAAGCTCAATTGCTTGTTCAAAATTAAGTTCATCAAGGTAGATTTGTCATTTCTAAGGGTTATGATTTGTTCAGACAAAGCATCCCCATTGCCTCGCGATCCTATTAGTAGGCATATCATTGTGCCTCGCCATCGCACACAATCTCTTTGCTCGAAGCTCATTTGCCGAATCGCTGATAATGTTATAGGCAGGGTTTGATCACGCCACAGATGCGAACTCCGTGAGAGTCACGAGAGTCATGGGCATTTGTTTTTCCATTGTGATTATGCAAAGATAGTTTGGCAAGCCTTGCTCACTTGGATTGGCATTAATAGAGGGGGATGACTCTAAGCATGAGATTGGCCGGATTAAGAGTAGGAAGCATCGTAAACATTGGTCTCCGCTAATTGGTTCATCCGACTTAGTCAATTTCAATGTCCATTTCTTATGGCACGAACTTAATCAAAGAATCTTTACTAGCCAGAAAGGAGTCCAAATGATCTTAGTTCAAAGAAATTAAGTACA
>NC_133538.1:478036455-478066455 GCF_048544455.1 Silene latifolia | reverse complement strand
CCACCAATTTCATGTAAACTACTAGTTTTCTTTTAGTAAAAGTTAATCCTTTAATAATAATAATAATAATAATAATAATAATAATAATAATAATAATAATAATAATAATAATAATAATAATAATAATAATAATAATAATAATAATAATAATAATAATAATAATAATAATAATAATAATAATAATAATAATGTTGCCTTGCTCAAGCGGATCCAAAATTATCGGTATCTCGGATGCGAGGGCTCGGGTGGCCGCTACATTTTTACTAGACTTAGCTTTACTCATTGCTAAGGGTGTGGGAAGCCAGATTGTTTCTTGGCTCCCCACCAATTTCATGTAAACTATTATTTTTCTTTTAATGAAAGTTGCGCGCATCCTTATAATAATAATAATAATAATAATAAAAAAAATAATAATAATAATAATAATAATAATAATAATAATAATAATAATAATAATAATAATAATAATAATAATAATAATAATAATAATAATAATAATAATAATAATAATAATAATAATAATAATAATAATAAAATAATAAAAATAAAAATAAAAATAAAAATAAAAATAAAAATAATAATAATAATGTTGTTGCCTTGCTCAATGGATCTAGAAATTATCGGTATCTCGGATGCGGGACTCGGGTGGCCGCTTACATTTTTACTAGACTTAGCTTTGCTGTTGCTAAGGGTGTGCGAGCCTGAATGTTTCTCGGCTCCCCACCAATTTCATGTAAACTATTGTTTTTCTTTTAGTAAAAGTTAATAATATCCTTTTAATAATAATAATAATAATAATAATAATAATAATAATAATAATAATAATAATAATAATAATAATAATAATAATAATAATAATAATAATAATAATAATAATAATAATAATAATAATAATAATAATAATAATAATAATAATGTTGCCTTGCTCAAGCGGATCAAGAAATTATCGGTATCTCGGATGCGGGGCTCGGGTGGCCGCTTACATTTTTACTAGACTTAGCTTTGCTGTTGCTAAGGGTGTGGGAGGCCAGATTGTTTCTCGGCTCCCCACCAATTTCATGTAAAGTATTATTTTTCTTTTAATGAAAGTTGCGCGCATCCTTATAATAATAATAATAATAATAATAATAATAATAATAATAATAATAATAATAATAATAATAATAATAATAATAATAATAATAATAATAATAATAATAATAATAATAATAATAATAATAATAATAATAATGTTGCCTTGCTCAAGCGGATCCAAAATTATCGGTATCTCGGATGCGGGGCTCGGGTGGCCGCTTACATTTTTACTAGACTTAGCTTTGTTGTTGCTAAGGGTGTGCGAGCCTGCAATGTTTCTCGCTCCCCACCAATTTCATGTAAACTACTATTTTTCTTTTAGTAAAAGTTGCGCGCATCCTTTTAATAATAATAATAATAATAATAATAATAATAATAATAATAATAATAATAATAATAATAATAATAATAATAATAATAATAATAATAATAATAATAATAATAATAATAATAATAATGTTGTTGACTTGCTCAAGCGGTTCCAGAAATTCTAGGTATCTCAGGATGCGGGGGCTCGGGTGGCCGCTTACATTTTTACTAGACTTACATTTGCTGTTGCTAAGGGTGTGGGAGGCCAGATTTTTTCTCGGCTCCCCACCAATTTCATGTAAACTATTATTTTTCTTTTAATGAAAGTTACGCGCATCCTTATAATAATAATAATAATAATAATAATAATAATAATAATAATAATAATGATAATAATAATAATAATAATAATAATAATAATAATAATAATAATAATAATAATAATAATAATAATAATAATAATAATAATAATAATAATAATAATAATAATAATAATAATAATAATAATAATAATAATAATAATAATGTTGCCTTGCTCAATCCGTAAATTATCGGTATCTCAGATGCGGGGCTCGGGTACGCTTACATTTTTACTAGACTTAGCTTTATGTTGCTAAGGGTGTGGGAGGCCGATTGTTTCTCGGCTACCCACCAATTTCATGTAAACTATTATTTTTCTTTAATGAAAGTTTCAATATCCTTATAATAAAAATAATAATAAAAATAATAGTAATAATAATAATAATAATAATAATAATAATAATAATAATAATAATAATAATAATAATAATGAAAATAATAATAATAAAAATAAAAATAAAAATAAAAATAAAAATAAAAATAAAAATAAAAATAATAATAATAATGTTGTTGCCTTGCTCAATCTAGAAATTATCGATATCTCAGGATGCGGGGCTCGGTGGCCGCTACATTTTTACTAGACTTAGCTTTGTTTTGCTAAAATAATGAATGTTTCTAATAATACCAATTTCATGTAAACTACTAGTTTTCTTTTAGTAAAAGTTACGCGCATCCTTTTAATAATAATAATAATAATAATAATAATAATAATAATAATAATAATAATAATAATAATAATAATAATAATAATAATAATAATAATAATAATAATAATAATAATAATAATAATAATAATAATAATAATAATAATAATAATAATAATAATAATAATAATAATAATAATAATGTTGCCTTGCTCAAAGATCCAAATTATCGGTATCTCAGGATGCGAGGGCTCGGGTGGCCGCACATTTTTACTAGACTTAGCTTTAATAATTTGCTAAGGGTGTGGGAAGCCGATTGTTTCTTGCTCCCCACCAATTTCATGTAAACTATTATTTTTCTTTAATGAAAGTTATATTAATCCTTGTAATAAAAATAATAATAAAAATAATAATAATAATAATAATAATAATAATAATAATAATAATAATAATAATAATAATAATAATAATAATAATAATAATAATAATAATAATAATAATGAAAATAATAATAATAAAAATAAAAATAAAAATAAAAATAAAAATAAAAATAAAAATAAAAATAATAATAATAATGTTGTTGCCTTGCTCAATATCTAGAAATTATCCGTATCTCGGGATGCGGGGACTCGGGTGGCCGCTACATTTTTACTAGACTTAGCTTTCTATTGTTAAGGGTGTAATAGCCCGCATGTTTCTAATCCCCACCAATTTCATGTAAACTATTGTTTTTCTTTTAGTAAAAGTTGCGCGCATCCTTTTAATAATAATAATAATAATAATAATAATAATAATAATAATAATAATAATAATAATAATAATAATAATAATAATAATAATAATAATAATAATAATAATAATAATAATAATAATGTTGCCTTGCTCATAATATCCGAAATTATCGGTATCTCAGATGCGGGGGCTCGGGGTGGCCGCTTACATTTTTACTAGACTTAGCTTTGTAATAATAAGGGTGTGGGAGGCCGATTGTTTCTAATCCCACCAATTTCATGTAAAGTATTATTTTTCTTTAATGAAAGTTAATAATATCCTTAATAATAATAATAATAATAATAATAATAATAATAATAATAATAATAATAATAATAATAATAATAATAATAATAATAATAATAATAATAATAATAATAATAATAATAATAATAATAATAATAATAAAAATAATAATAATAATAATGTTATCATTCCTTGCTCAAGCGGATCCGAAATTCTCGTTATCTCGGGATGCGGGGCTCGGTTAATGCCGCCACATTTTTACTAGACTTAGCTTTGTTGTTGTAAAAGGCCGTGGGAGCTCGATTGTTTCTCGGCTCCCCACTAATTTCATGTAAACTATTATTTTTTTTTAATAAAAGTTGTGCGCATCCTTTTAATAATAATAATAATAATAATAATAATAATAATAATAATAATAATAATAATAATAATAATAATAAAAAAATAATAATAATAATAATAATAATAATAATAATAATAATAATAATAATAATAATAATAATAATAATAATAATAATAATAATAATAATAATAATAATAATAATAATAATAATGATAATGTTGCCTTGCTCAAGCGGATCCAGAAATTCTCGTATCTCGGATGCGGGGCTCGTGGCCATTACATTTTTACAAGACTTAGCTTTAGCTTGATTGCTAAGGGTGTGGGAGCCTAGATTGTTCCTCGGCTCCCCGCCAATTTCATGTAAACTATTATTTTTCTTTTAATGAAAGTTATGCGCATCCTTTTAATAATAATAATAATAATAATAATAATAATAATAATAATAATAATAATAATAATAATAATAATAATAATAATAATAATAATAATAATAATAATAATAATAATAATAATAATAATATAATAATAATAATAATAATAATAATAAAATAATAATAATAAAAATAAAAATAAAAATAAAAATAAAAATAAAAATAATAATAATAATGTTGTTGCCTTGCTCAAGCGGATCTAGAAATTATCGGTATCTCAGATGCGGGACTCGGGTGGCCGCTTACATTTTTACTAGACTTAGCTTTGTTGTTGCTAAGTGTGCGAGCCTGCAATGTTTCTCGGCTCCCCACCAATTTCATGTAAACTACTATTTTTCTTTTAGTAAAAGTTAAAGCGCATCCTTTAAATAATAATAATAATAATAATAATAATAATAATAATAATAATAATAATAATAATAATAATAATAATAATAATAATAATAATAATAATAATAATAATAATAATAATAATAATAATAATAATAATAATAAATAATAATAATAAAAATAATAATAATAATAATAATAATAATAATAATAATAATAATAATGTTGCCTTGCTAAAGCGGATCCAAAATTATCTCGGTATCTCAGATGCGGGGCTCGGGTGACCGCTTACATTTTTACTAGACTTAGCTTTATAATGCTAAGGGTGTGGGAAGCCGATTGTTTCTTGATCCCCACCAATTTCATGTAAACTATTATTTTTTCTTTAATGAAAGTTAATAATATCCTTATAATAAAAATAATAATAATAATAATAATAATAATAATAATAATGATAATAATAATAATAATAATAATAATAATAATAATGAAAATAATAATAATAAAAATAAAAATAAAAATAAAAATAAAAAAAAAAAAAAAAAAAATAATAATAATAATAATAATAATGATGATAATGTTGACTTGCTCAAGCGGATCCAGAAATTCTCGGTATCTCAGGATGCGGGGGCTCGGGTGGCCGCTTACATTTTTACTAGACTTAGCTTTGCAGTTGCTAAGGGTGTGCGAGCCTAGATTGTTCCTCGGCTCCCCGCCAATTTCATGTAAACTATTATTTTTCTTTTAGGAAAAGTTGCGCGCATCCTTTTAATAATAATAATAATAATAATAATAATAATAATAATAATAATAATAATAATAATAATAATAATAATAATAATAATAATTATAATAATAATAATAATAATAATAATAATAATAATAATAATGATAATAATAATAATAATAATAATAATGAAAATAATAATAATGATAATAATAATAATAATAATAATAATGAAAATAATAATAATAAAAATAAAAATAAAAATAAAAATAAAAATAAAAATAAAAATAATAATAATAATGTTGTTGCCTTAATCAAGCGGATCTAGAAATTATCTCCAGTATCTCAGGGATGCGGGGACTCGGTGTGCCGCTTACATTTTTACTAGACTTAGCTTTGCTGTTGCTAAGGGTGTGCGAGCCCAGAATGTTTCTCGGCTCCCCACCAATTTCATGTAAACTACTATTTTTCTTTTAGTAAAAGTTGCGCGCATCCTTTAAATAATAATAATAATAATAATAATAATAATAATAATAATAATAATAATAATAATAATAATAATAATAATAATAATAATAATAATAATAATAATAATAATAATAATAATAATAATAATAATAATAATAATAATAATAATAATAATAATAATAATAATAATGTTGCCTTGCTAAAGCGGATCCAGAAATTATCGGTATCTCAGATGCGGGGGCTCGGTGGCGCTTACATTTTTACTAGACTTAGCTTTATCATTTGCTAAGGGTGTGGGAAGCCAGATTGTTTCTTGGCTCCCCACCAATTTCATGTAAACTATTATTTTTCTTTTAATGAAAGTTAATAATCCTTATAATAAAAATAATAAAAATAATAATAATATTAATAATAATGATAATAATAATAATAATAATAATAATGAAAATAATAATAATAAAAATAAAAATAAAAATAAAAATAAAAATAAAAATAAAAATAAAAATAAAAATAAAAATAAAAATAATAATAATAATGTTGTTGCCTTGCTCAAGCGGATCTAGAAATTATCGGATCTCAGATGCGGGGACTCGGTGGCCGCTTACATTTTTACTAGACTTAGCTTTGTTGCTAAGGGTGTGCGAGCCTGCATGTTTCTCGGCTCCCCACCAATTTCATGTAAACTACTATTTTTCTTTTAGGAAACGTTATACATCCATCCTTTAATAATAATAATAATAATAATAATAATAATAATAATAATAATAATAATAATAATAATAATAATAATAATAATAATAATAATAATAATAATAATAATAATAATAATAATAATAATAATAATGTTGCCTTGCTCAAGCGGATCCGAAATTATCGGTATCTCGGATGCGGGGCTCGGGCCGCTTACATTTTTACTAGACTTAGCTTTGTAATAATGCTAAGGTGTGCGAGCCTAATGTTTCTCGGCTCCCCACCAATTTCATGTAAACTACTATTTTTCTTTTAGGAAACGTTAATAAGCATCCTTTTAATAATAATAATAATAATAATAATAATAATAATAATAATAATAATAATAATAATAATAATAATAATAATAATAATAATAATAATAATAATAATAATAATAATAATAATAATAATAATAATAATAATAATAATAATAATAATAATAATAATAATAATAATAATAATAATAATGTTGCCTTGCTCAATTTATCCGAAATTATCGGTATCTCGGATGCGGGGTTCGGGTGGCGCTTACATTTTTACTAGACTTCGCTTTCAATTGTTGCTAAGGGTGTGGAGGCCGATTGTTTCTCGGCTCCCACCAATTTCATGTAAAGTATTATTTTTCTTTAATGAAAGTTGCGCGCATCCTTATTATAATTATAATAATAATAATAATAATAATAATAATAATAATAATAATAATAATAATAATAATAATAATAATAATAATAATAATAATAATGTTGTTGCCTTGCTCAAGCGGATCTAGAAATTATTGGTATCTCAGAATGCGGGACTCGGGTGGCCGCTTACATTTTTACTAGACTTAGCTTTGTCGCTTTGTTGCTAAAGGTGCGAGCCTGCAATGTTTCTCGGCTCCCCACCAATTTCATGTAAACTACTATTTTTCTTTTAGGAAAAGTTGCGCGCATCCTTTTAATAATAATAATAATAATAATAATAATAATAATAATAATAATAATAATAATAATAATAATAATAATAATAATAATAATAATAATAATAATAATAATAATAATAATAATGTTGCCTTGCTCAAGCGGATCCAGAAATTCTCGGTATCTCAGGATGCGGGGCTCGGGTGGCCGCTTACATTTTTACTAGACTTAGACTTAGCTTTGTTAATAAGGGTGTGGAGGCCGCCGTTGTTTCTGGCCCCACCAATTTCATGTAAAGTATTATTTTTCTTTTAATGAAAGTTGCGCGCATCCTTATTATAATAATAATAATAATAATAATAATAATAATAATAATAATAATAATAATAATAATAATAATAATAATAATAATAATAATAAATAATAAATAATAATAATAATAATGTTATTGCCTTGCTCAAGCGGATCCGAAAATTCTCGTTATCTCGGATGCGGGGGCTCGGTTGCCGCCTACATTTTTACTAGACTTAGCTTTGTTAATAAAGGCTTTGTGGAGCTCAGATTGTTTCTCGGCTCCCCACTAATTTCATGTAAACTATTATTTTTTTTTAATAAAAGTTGTGCGCATCCTTTAATAATAATAATAATAATAATAATAATAATAATAATAATAATAATAATAATAATAATAATAATAATAATAATAATAATAATAATAATAATAATAATAATAATAATAATAATAATGTTGCCTTGCTCAAGCGGATCCGAAATTCTCGGTATCTCGATGCGGGGGCTCGGTGGCCGCTACATTTTTACAAGACTTAGCTTTATTTGCTAAGGGTGTGGGAGCCTAGATTGTTCATCGGCTCCCCCGCCAATTTCATGTAAAGTATTATTTTTTTTTAATGAAAGTTATGCGCATCCTTTTAATAATAATAATAATAATAATAATAATAATAATAATAATAATAATAATAATAATAATAATAATAATAATAATAATAATAATGATAATAATAATAAAAATAATAATGAAAATAATAATAATAAAAATAAAAATAAAAATAAAAATAAAAATAAAAATAAAAATAAAAATAAAAATAATAATAATAATGTTGTTGCCTTGCTCAAGCGGATCTAAAAATTATTGGTATCTCAGGATGCGGGGACTCGGGTGGCCGCTTACATTTTTATTAGACTTAGCTTTGTCATTTGTAAAGGGTGTGCGAGCCTGCAATGTTTCTCGGCTCCCCACCAATTTCATGTAAACTACTATTTTTCTTTTAGTAAAAGTTGCGCGCATCCTTTTAATAATAATAATAATAATAATAATAATAATAATAATAATAATAATAATAATAATAATAATAATAATAATAATAATAATAATAATAATAATAATAATAATAATAATAATAATAATAATAATAATAATAATAATAATAATAATAATAATAATAATAATAATAATAATGTTGTTGCCTTGCTCAAGCGGATCTAGAAATTATTGGTATCTCGTAACGCGGGACTCGGGTGGCGCTTACATTTTTACTAGACTTAGCTTTGCTGTTGCTAAGGGGGTGTGCGAGCCTGCAATGTTTCTCGCTCCCCACCAATTTCATGTAAACTACTATTTTTCTTTTAGGAAAAGTTGCGCGCATCCTTTTAATAATAATAATAATAATAATAATAATAATAATAATAATAATAATAATAATAATAATAATAATAATAATAATAATAATAATAATAATAATAATAATAATAATAATAATAATGTTGCCTTGCTCAAGCGGATCCAGAAATTATCGGTATCTCAGATGCGGGGCTCGGGTGGCCGCTTACATTTTTACTAGACTTAGCTTTGTTGTTGCTAAGGGTGTGGGAGGCCGATTGTTTCTCGCTCCCCACCAATTTCATGTAAAGTATTATTTTTCTTTTAATGAAAGTTGCGCGCATCCTTATTATAATAATAATAATAATAATAATAATAATAATAATAATAATAATAATAATAATAATAATAATAATAATAATAATAATAATAATAATGTTATTGCCTTGCTCAAGCGGATCCGAAATTCTCGTTATCTCGGGATGCGGGGCTCGGTTACCGCCACATTTTTACTAGACTTAGCTTTGTCTGTTGCTAAGGTAATGGGAGCTCGATTGTTTCTCGGCTCCCCACTAATTTCATGTAAACTATTATTTATTTTTAATAAAAGTTGTGCGCATCCTTTTAATAATAATAATAATAATAATAATAATAATAATAATAATAATAATAATAATAATAATAATAATAATAATAATAATAATAATAATTATAATAATAATAATAATAATAATAATAATAATAATAATAATAATAATAATAATAATAATAATAATAATAATAATAATAATAATAATAATAATAATAATAATAATAATAATAATAATGTTGCCTTGCTCAAGCGGATCCAGAAATTCTCGGTATCTCAGGATGCGGGGGCTCGGGTGGCCGCTTACATTTTTACAAGACTTAGCTTTGCAGTTGCTAAGGGTGTGGGAGCCTAGATTGTTCCTCGGCTCCCCGCCAATTTCATGTAAACTATTATTTTTTTTAATGAAAGTTGCGCGCATCCTTTTAATAATAATAATAATAATAATAATAATAATAATAATAATAATAATAATAATAATAATAATAATAATAATAATAATAATAATAATAATAATAAAAATAATAATGAAAATAATAATAATAATAATAAAAATAAAAATAAAAATAAAAATAAAAATAAAAATAAAAATAAAAATAATAATAATAATGTTGTTGCCTTGCTCAAGCGGATCTAGAAATTATTGGTATCTCAGGATGCGGGGACTCGGGTGGCCGCTTACATTTTTACTAGACTTAGCTTTGTTTGCTAAGGGTGTGCGAGCCTGCATGTTTCTCGGCTCCCCACCAATTTCATGTAAACTACTATTTTTCTTTTAGTAAAAGTTGCGCGCATCCTTTTAATAATAATAATAATAATAATAATAATAATAATATTAATAATAATAATAATAATAATAATAATAATAATAATAATAATAATAATAATAATAATAATAATAATAATAATAATAATAATAATAATAATAATAATAATAATAATAATGTTGCCTTGCTCAAGCGGATCCGAAAATTATCGGTATCTCAGGATGCGGGGGCTTGGGTGGCCGCTTACATTTTTACTAGACTTAGCTTTGCTGTTGCTAAGGGTGTGGGAGGCCGTTTGTTTCTCGGCTCCCCACCAATTTCATGTAAAGTATTATTTTTCTTTTAATGAAAGTTGCGCGCATCCTTATAATAATAATAATAATAATAATAATAATAATAATAATAATAATAATAATAATAATAATAATAATAATAATAATAATAATAATAATAATAATAATAATAATAATAATAATAATAATAATAATAATAATAATAATAATAATAATAATAATAATAATAATAATAATAATAATAATAATAATAATGTTGCCTTGCTCAGGGATCCAAAATTATCGGTATCTCAGGATGCGGGGCTCGGGTGGCCGCTTACATTTTTACTAGACTTAGCTTTATCACAGCTAAGGGTGTGGGAAGCCAGATTGTTTCTTGGCTCCCCACCAATTTCATGTAAACTATTATTTTTCTTTTAATGAAAGTTGCGCGCATCCTTATAATAAAAATAATAATAAAAATAATAATAAAAATAATAATAATAATAATAATAATAATAATAATAATAATAATAATAATAATAATAATAATAATAATAATGAAAATAATAATAATAAAAATAAAAATAAAAATAAAAATAAAAATAAAAATAAAAATAAAAATAAAAATAAAAATAAAAATAAAAATAAAAATAAAAATAAAAATAAAAATAAAAATAAAAATAAAAATAAAAATAAAAATAAAAATAAAAATAAAAATAAAAATAAAAATAAAAATAATAATAATAATGTTGTTGCCTTGCTCAAGCGGATCTAGAAATTATCGGTATCTCAGGATGCGGGGGACTCGGGTGGCCGCTTACATTTTTACTAGACTTAGCTTGTTGTTGCTAAGGGTGTGCGAGCCTGAATGTTTCTCGGCTCCCCACCAATTTCATGTAAACTACTATTTTTCTTTTAGGAAAAGTTGCGCGCATCCTTTTAATAATAATAATAATAATAATAATAATAATAATAATAATAATAATAATAATAATAATAATAATGATAATGTTGCCTTGCTCAAGCGGATCCAGAAATTCTCGGTATCTCGGATGCGGGGCTCGGTGGCCGCTTACATTTTTACAAGACTTAGCTTTGCAGTTGCTAAGGGTGTGGGAGCCTAGATTGTTCCTCGGCTCCCCGCCAATTTCATGTAAACTATTATTTTTTTTTTAATGAAAGTTGCGCGCATCCTTTTAATAATAATAATAATAATAATAATAATAATAATAATAATAATAATAATAATAATAATAATAATAATAATAATAATAATAATAATAATAATAATAATAATAATAATAATGATAATGTTGCCTTGCTCAGCGGATCCAGAAATTCTCGGTATCTCAGGATGCGGGGGCTCGGGTGGCCGCTTACATTTTTACAAGACTTAGCTTTGCAGTTGCTAAGGGTGTGAGAGCCTAGATTGTTCCTCGGCTCCCCGCCAATTTCATGTAAACTATTATTTTTTTTAATGAAAGTTAACGCGCATCCTTTTAATAATAATAATAATAATAATAATAATAATAATAATAATAATAATAATAATAATAATAATAATAATAATAATAATAATAATAATAATAATAATAATAATAATAATAATAATAATAATATTAATAATAATAATAATAATAATAATAATAATAATAATAATAATAATAATAATAATAATGTTGCCTTGCTCAAGCGGATCCGAAATTATCGGTATCTCGGATGCGGGGGCTCGGGTGGCCGCTTACATTTTTACTAGACTTAGCTTTTCTGTTGCTAAGGGTGTGGGAGGCCAGATTGTTTCTCGGCTCCCCACTAATTTCATGTAAACTATTATTTTTTTTTAATAAAAGTTGTGCGCATCCTTTTAATAATAATAATAATAATAATAATAATAATAATAATAATAATAATAATAATAATAATAATAATAATAATAATAATAATAATAATAATAATAATAATAATAATAATAATAATAATATTAATAATAATAATAATAATAATAATAATAATAATAATAATAATAATAATAATAATGTTGCCTTGCTCAAGCGGATCCGTAAATTATCGGTATCTCGGGATGCGGGGCTCGGTGGCCGCTTACATTTTTACTAGACTTAGCTTTCTTTGTTGCTAAGGGTGTGGGAGGCCGATTGTTTCGGCTCCCCACCAATTTCATGTAAAGTATTATTTTTCTTTTAATGAAAGTTGCGCGCATCCTTATTATAATAATAATAATAATAATAATAATAATAATAATAATAATAATAATAATAATAATAATAATAATAATAATAATAATAATAATAATAATAATAATAATGTTATTGCCTTGCTCAAGCGGATCCGAAATTCTCGTTATCTCGGGATGCGGGGCTCGGTTGGCCGCCTACATTTTTACTAGACTTAGCTTTGTGTTGTTGCTAAAGGCCGGGAGCTCGATTGTTTCTCGGCTCCCCACTAATTTCATGTAAACTATTATTTATTTTTAATAAAAGTTGTGCGCATCCTTTTAATAATAATAATAATAATAATAATAATAATAATAATAATAATAATAATAATAATAATAATTATAATAATAATAATAATAATAATAATAATAATAATAATAATAATAATAATAATAATAATAATAATAATAATAATAATAGTAATAATACTTTTCATACGCGCTCTCTCTCTAGCCTAGTTAGAGAAAGTTTTCTCTCAATTCTTGACGATCACGCTATCGCCATTGTTGATCTATGGCTCGGGGGAGAGGACGTCCGCCTAAGGTGAGGCCACCATTGAACAGCCCGGGAGATTGTGCATCTGATGATACTCTTTTCTTGCAATCTACGGAGGAATTGACTGAGAATTATGAAACCCAAGCTTCCCCTGTCAAAGCTTCCACCATTAACGAACTTATAGTGCAAGCTTTGGACAAATCTGCTTCAAAAGCTTCTTCGCCAGTCTCTAAAACGCAATTTCCACCTTCTTCTGAAGGTATCTCTTCGGAATCTCACCATTGTCATTCTATCTTCCCTGAATTGTTTGTTATAGATAGAGACACTCTTGCTCCTCCGCGTATGTCGGTGTTGGAACTGGATAATGACATCCGTATTATGCCTACTAAATCTGTTGATTCTACTGTTGTTTCTGAGAAATCGCATGTTCAACCGAATGATCATCCTAAAAAATGGTCTAGTGTTGTTAATAACTCTCATAAATTGGGTATGAGTCTGTTTTTAAGCAATGATCAAGTTATAAATGATCCTATTGTTGTGGAAATGGCTGATATTCAAGCTGAGATTGGTTCTTGGGAATCAACGTTAATGGGTAACATCTTGGGGGCTAAACCAACTCTCAAAAATGTGCAAGATTTTGTTAAGAAACATTGGGGTCATGTCTCTGCACCTGTTGTTCAATACTACAAACGAGGTTGGTTTAGTTTTCGCTTTGCTTCAATGGAGGATATGAGTTCTATCTTGAAAGATGGTCCCTGGACTATAGGGCAGAATTCCCTAATTCTCAAACAGTGGCATCCTTCTTTCTCTCAGGAAATGGAGA
This sequence comes from Silene latifolia, assembly GCF_048544455.1. NCBI lineage: Eukaryota > Viridiplantae > Streptophyta > Magnoliopsida > Caryophyllales > Caryophyllaceae > Silene > Silene latifolia. The sequence goes on along the minus strand of NC_133538.1, from coordinate 478,052,320 downwards.
AGGTTTCTAAGGTTCCGATCTGGGTACTTTTTCCTGATCTTGATCCTTTCTTGTGGACTGAATCTATCCTAAGTAGAATGGCTAGCAAAATTGGTAAGCCCATCATTGCTGATAGTCACACTACCATGAAAACTAGGCTCTCTTTTGCTAGAGTCCTTGTGGAGGTGGACTTAGCTTCTGAACTACCCAAAACTGTTGTAATCAAAACTCCTTTCCAAGATCATTCCATTCAGAGGATTCATTATGAATGGCTGCCTTATCATTGTAAAGGTTGTGGGAAGCTAGGGCATGAGGTTAGGAACTGCAAAAAAAATGGACTTCATGGAAAATCAGCTTCTGTTCAAGCTCCCACCCATACTGCAGCAAAGAAAACTAAGCCTCAAGTGTTTAGACCTGTTGCTGCGGCAAAGGGATGTCTTTCTGGGAATAAGAGGAGTGATTCAGGATGCAAAGGGAGAGGTGGTACCTCAGAGGGAGTTACAGATTGCTCTACTAGCTTGCCTAAGGAGTCTAGCTCAGTGTTAGGCTTGGTTCCTCATGTGCAGCAGCTGAGCAGGTCTATATCTCCCCCTGTAATGCATTGTGGACCCCTTATGCTAGATCATTTCCAAAAATTCCAGGGACATGTTCCTACTACGCAGCAGACTACCCTGAATTCTTTCCTTAATTCAGGAAGCCATGGGTTAGGTGGTACCTCAGCTCCTGTAACTAGTTTGGCTTCTCTCTCTCTAAGGGGACAGGGCTCAGAATGCTCCATGCTAGGTCCTTCTTCCACCTTTAGAAGAGGTAGCAGGCTAGCTGCAAGATCTGTAATGCACTCAGGATCCCATGGGCCTAGGAAAAGCACACAGTGGCTAAATGTTCATCAGACTTTCACCCATACTGTTGTCTCTAACAGATTTGAGGTGTTGAGCAATCACATGGTTCTGGATACTAGCAATAGCTCTTTGGAGATAGTGGAGGTTCCTGATCCCCCTGACATAGTCCATAAATGAAGATTGCTACTTGGAATATCCGAGGGTTCAATGAACCCTTAAAGCAAGAAGAGGTCAAGCATTTTATTACGAGCAATAATATTGACCTCATGGGAGTTCTTGAAACTAGAGTAAAAAGTAATAAAGTTAGGAGAATCATTAATAAGTATTTTAGCTCTTTTGAGGTTCTTACTAATCATCAATCTCACTATAATGGGAGAGTTTGGTGCATTTGGAATCCTACTACTGTTTCTGTGGATGAGTTCCACTTTAATGCTCAGTACATTTCTTGTAGGGTTAAGAATCATGCTACTGGGAATGTTATGTGGGTATCTCTGGTTTATGGTTTTAATAGTGGTGCTGCTAGGCATGAACTTTGGTCTCACCTGAGACAGGTTTCTGCTGAAAATAAGCAAGCTCTCTTCCTTGGGGATTTTAATGTTGTCAGAGACATTGGGGAACGGATTAGTCCCAACCCCCCTGATATGGTGGATATTATGGATTTCAACAAATGCATTATGGATTCTGGTTTGGAGGATGTGAATAGTACTGGCTGCTTATTTACTTGGTCTAATAAGCAGGAGGTTGATGCTCGGATGTGGTCCAGACTTGATAGAGCATTGGTCAACTATTCTTGGTTGCAGAGATATCCCAACACAGCTGCTAATTGCCCCCCTGCTGGGGTTTCTGACCATTCCCCTATCATTGTTACTGTTTTCCCTAGTTCCAGGATCCCAAAAAGATTCAGTTTTCTAAACTGCTGGGTTTCTGATCCTGCTTACAAGGGCATCATTGAGAGTAGATGGAAGAGCACTTATTATGGCTCTCCCATGTATGTTCTCTTCAGCAAGCTTAAGGCCATTAAACAGGATCTCATCAAGCTTCATAAGACTAATTTTTCTAATATTAGTCATAGAGTTAAGGAGGCTAGGGCTAATCTTACTACCTGCCAAACTGCTTTGCAGACTGATCCTCTTTCTCAGTCCCTTCTTGCTGAAGAAAAAGTTCTTTTGGATAATTTCAGCACTCTAAGGAAAGCTGAACTAAGTATTTTGCAGCAAAGAGCCAAAGAGCATTCCCTTAAACATGATGACTGTTGTTCTGAGTTTTTCTTTGCCAAAATTTCTGAAAGAAGGGCTCAACAGATCATTGGGTCTATTGAAGATGTTCATGGGGTGGTTCATACTGGTTTAGATAATGTTGCTCAAGCTTTTGTAGACTATTATACAGGTTTACTTGGTTCTGAGCTACCTGTTGATCAGCTGGACAATGCCTTCCTTGCTCAAGGTCCTACTGTTTCTAATGATGAATGGGATTTTCTTACCAGGCCAGCTACCAATGCTGAAATTAAAGCTGCTCTCTTCAGTATTGGCTCGACTAAAAGCCCTGGTCCTGATGGATTTTCTTCAGGTTTCTTCAAAAATTCTTGGGATTTAATTGAGCCTGATTTCTGCCATGCTATCAGACTTTTCTTTACTTCTGGTAAAATGGTGAAACAGGCTAACACCACCCTTATTTCCTTACTTCCTAAAAAGAAGGTTCCCAAAACAGTTCAAGATTTTAGACCCATCTCTTGCTGCTCCACTGTGTATAAGGTTATTAGTAAACTTCTTGCAAATAGAATGCAACACATCCTACCTCAGATTGTTGGTGGGGAACAAGCTGCTTTTGTGAAGGGGAGAAATATTTTTGAGAACGTCATGTTGTCTCAGGCTCTTGTTAAGGGTTATAATAGAAAGTATCTTACTCCAAGATGCCTTATTAAGGTTGACATTCGTAAGGCTTTTGATACTCTGCAATGGTCTTTCATTGAAAACATGCTTCAGGCTTTCAATTTTCCTATCATTTTTGTGAGACAAATCATGACCTGCCTTACTGGTTCTTGGTTCTCTTTGAAGGTTAATGGTGCCAGTCATGGGTTTTTTAAGGGTAAGAGTGGAGTAAGGCAAGGAGATCCTCTCTCCCCTTATATCTTTGTTCTGAGCATGGAAGTTCTTTCTCGTTATCTTAGGGTCATCTGCACTCAACCTCAGGTCTCTATGCATCCTAAATGTGCTGGCATCAAGCTAACCCACCTGATTTTTGCAGATGATTTAATGATATTTACCCGGGGAGACTTGCCCTCTGTGTCTGCTGTGGTTCATACCCTTGATAAATTTGGCAGGATGTCTGGTTTGAAGGCTAACATTGATAAAACCTCTATTTTCTTTGGTGGGGTTCAACCAAGTGTAAAGAGAGCTATTCTGGAACATACTGGCTTTCAGCAGGAGAATTTCCCTTTTAGATATCTTGGAGTTCCTCTGAATGCTTCAAGGTTGAGCTTTGATAACTTTGGAATGCTTATTGGTAAGATTCAGGGAGCAATGCATCATTGGTCCACCAAATTCCTTAGCTATGCTGGCAAACTTCAGCTCCTACAGTCTGTTATTTTTGGCATTCATAATTACTGGTGTGCTAGCATTTTACTTCCCAAAGGAGTTGTCAAGCTTATCAATAAAATGTGCAAAGATTTTTTCTGGCAAATTCCTACTGGGCATAGACGAATGACTTTCAAAAGCTGGAAAGAGATATGCACTCCTTGGACTGAAGGTGGCTTTGGTGTTAAAGAACTCCTTTCGTGGAACAAAGCAGTTCTTTTACAATGGGTCTGGAAATTTGATGCTTCAGCTGATAGTCTCTGGATAGCCTGGAATAAGTACTATACATTCAAAGAGAAGAACATTTGGACTTTATCTCTCAATGAACGTTTACCTGCTAGTCTAAAAGGGATCTTACAGGCTAGAGATTCCTGTTTGCGGCTTGCGGAAGTGTGCAAATGTGCCAAGACCCTACTGCAGAGTTGTGTTAGTAATGGTAGATTCTGTCTCTCTAAAGCCTATGACATTCTCAGAATTAAAAATCCAAAAGTGAGCTGGGCCAAGTTGCTTAGTAGACCTGTTATTATTCCATCTCACAGGTTAACTCTCTCTTTGGCCATTGACAATAAGCTCCCTACTGTTGATAACATGGTAAAGAAAGGCATGGCTTTACCTAATAGGTCTTGTCTTTGCAAACAAGTGAGGAAAATCGGTCTCATTTGTTTTTGGATGTGACTATGCTAAAGTTGTTTGGAACGAGTTACTTGTCCGGATTGGAATTCATAGGGCGGGGATGTCTCTAAAGCGGGAAGTGGGGTGGATTAGCAGCGGCATGAAACGTAGCAAACATTGGTCTTGCAAATTTGGTTCATTTGTACGCTTGCAGCTCTTGTTCATTTACTTTGGCATGAGCGCAATCAGCGGATTTTTGAAGGAAAGGAACGACCCAAGCTTACTCTTGTCAAGCATATCAAATATATAGTTGGTGTTCGACTGCTTGCTAGTAGTAATGACACAGTTTATAATGATATTGTAGAACATCTCAATAGTTAGACTTTTGGCTCCTCTTGCCAAAGTAGTGGATAGCTTTGTAAGACTACTCCCCTTTTACTTGCCCATATTTGGATGAATAAAAGTGGAGATAATTTTCTTGCAAAAAAAAAAAAAAAAAAAAAAAAAAAATAATAATAATAATAATAATAATAATAATAATAATAATAATAATAATAATAATAATGTTGCCTTGCTCAAGCGGATCCAGAAATTCTCGGTATCTCAGGATGCGGGGGCTCGGGTGGCCGCTTACATTTTTACAAGACTTAGCTTTGCAGTTGCTAAGGGTGTGGGAGCCTAGATTGTTCCTCGGCTCCCGCCAATTTCATGTAAACTATTATTTTTTTTTAATGAAAGTTAACGCGCATCCTTTTAATAATAATAATAATAATAATAATAATAATAATAATAATAATAATAATAATAATAATAATAATAATAATAATAATAATAATAATAATAATAATAATAATAATAATAATAATAATAATAATAAAAATAATAATGAAAATAATAATAATAATAATAAAAATAAAAATAAAAATAAAAATAAAAATAAAAATAATAATAATAATGTTGTTGCCTTGCTCAAGCGGATCTAGAAATTATTGGTATCTCAGGATGCGGGGACTCGGGTGGCCGCTTACATTTTTACTAGACTTAGCTTTGTTGTTGCTAAGGTTGTGCGAGCCTGAATGTTTCTCGGCTCCCCACCAATTTCATGTAAACTACTATTTTTCTTTTAGTAAAAGTTGCGCGCATCCTTTTAATAATAATAATAATAATATTAATAATAATAATAATAATATTAATAATAATAATAATAATAATAATAATAATAATAATAATAATAATAATAATAATAATAATAATAATAATAATAATAATAATAATAATAATAATAATGTTGCCTTGCTCAAGCGGATCCAGAAATTATCGGTATCTCAGGATGCGGGGGCTTGGGTGGCCGCTTACATTTTTACTAGACTTAGCTTTCTTTGTTGCTAAGGGTGTGGGAGGCCGAGTTGTTTCTCGGCTCCCCACCAATTTCATGTAAACTATTATTTTTCTTTTAATGAAAGTTGCGCGCATCCTTATAATAATAATAATAATAATAATAATAATAATAATAATAATAATAATAATAATAATAATAATAATAATAATAATAATAATAATAATAATAATAATAATAATAATAATAATAATAATGTTGCCTTGCTCAAGCGGATCCGAAATTATCGGTATCTCAGGATGCGGGGGCTCGGGTGGCCGCTTACATTTTTACTAGACTTAGCTTTACTGTTGCTAAGGGTGTGGGAAGCCAGATTGTTTCTTGGCTCCCCACCAATTTCATGTAAACTATTATTTTTCTTTTAATGAAAGTTGCGCGCATCCTTATAATAAAAATAATAATAAAAATAATAATAAAAATAATAATAATAATAATAATAATAATAATAATAATAATAATAATAATAATAATAATAATAATAATAATGAAAATAATAATAATAAAAATAAAAATAAAAATAAAAATAAAAATAAAAATAAAAATAAAAATAAAAATAAAAATAAAAATAAAAATAAAAATAAAAATAAAAATAAAAATAAAAATAAAAATAATAATAATAATGTTGTTGCCTTGCTCAAGCGGATCTAGAAATTATCGGTATCTCAGGATGCGGGGACTCGGGTGGCCGCTTACATTTTTACTAGACTTAGCTTTGCTGTTGCTAAGGGTGTGCGAGCCCAGAATGTTTCTCGGCTCCCCACCAATTTCATGTAAACTACTATTTTTCTTTTAGGAAAAGTTGCGCGCATCCTTTTAATAATAATAATAATAATAATAATAATAATAATAATAATAATAATAATAATAATAATAATAATAATAATAATAATAATAATAATAATAATAATAATAATAATAATGATAATGTTGCCTTGCTCAAGCGGATCCAGAAATTCTCGGTATCTCAGGATGCGGGGGCTCGGGTGGCCGCTTACATTTTTACAAGACTTAGCTTTGCAGTTGCTAAGGGTGTGGGAGCCTAGATTGTTCCTCGGCTCCCCGCCAATTTCATGTAAACTATTATTTTTTTTTTAATGAAAGTTGCGCGCATCCTTTTAATAATACTAATAATAATAATAATAATAATAATAATAATAATAATAATAATAATAATAATAATAATAATAATAATAATAATAATAATAATAATAATAATAATAATAATAATAATAATGATAATGTTGCCTTGCTCAAGCGGATCCAGAAATTCTCGGTATCTCAGGATGCGGGGGCTCGGGTGGCCGCTTACATTTTTACAAGACTTAGCTTTGCAGTTGCTAAGGGTGTGAGAGCCTAGATTGTTCCTCGGCTCCCCGCCAATTTCATGTAAACTATTATTTTTTTTAATGAAAGTTGCGCGCATCCTTTTAATAATAATAATAATAATAATAATAATAATAATAATAATAATAATAATAATAATAATAATAATAATAATAATAATAATAATAATAATAATAATAATAATAATAATAATAATAATATTAATAATAATAATAATAATAATAATAATAATAATAATAATAATAATAATAATGTTGCCTTGCTCAAGCGGATCCAGAAATTCTCGGTATCTCAGGATGCGGGGGCTCGGGTGGCCGCTTACATTTTTACTAGACTTAGCTTTTCTGTTGCTAAGGGTGTGGGAGGCCAGATTGTTTCTCGGCTCCCCACTAATTTCATGTAAACTATTATTTTTTTTTAATAAAAGTTGTGCGCATCCTTTTAATAATAATAATAATAATAATAATAATAATAATAATAAAAATAATAATAATAATAATAATAATAATAATAATAATAATAATAATAATAATAATAATAATAATAATAATAATAATAATAATAATGATAATGTTGCCTTGCTCAAGCGGATCCGTAAATTATCGGTATCTCAGGATGCGGGGGCTCGGGTGGCCGCTTACATTTTTACTAGACTTAGCTTTTCTGTTGCTAAGGGTGTGGGAGGCCAGATTGTTTCTCGGCTCCCCACTAATTTCATGTAAACTATTATTTATTTTTAATAAAAGTTGTGCGCATCCTTTTAATAATAATAATAATAATAATAATAATAATAATAATAATAATAATAATAATAATAATAATTATAATAATAATAATAATAATAATAATAATAATAATAATAATAATAATAATAATAATAATAATAATAATAATAATAATAATAATAATAATAATAATAATAATAATAATAATAATAATAATTTGCCTTGCTCAGCGGATCCGTAAATTCTCGGTATCTCAGGATGCGGGGGCTCGGGTGGCCGCTTACATTTTTACAAGACTTAGCTTTGCAGTTGCTAAGGGTGTGGGAGCCTAGATTGTTCCTCGGCTCCCCGCCAATTTCATGTAAACTATTATTTTTTTTTTAATGAAAGTTGCGCGCATCCTTTTAATAATAATAATAATAATAATAATAATAATAATAATAATAATAATAATAATAATAATAATAATAATAATAATAATAATAATAATAATAATAATAATAATAATAATAAAAATAATAATGAAAATAATAATAATAATAATAAAAATAAAAATAAAAATAAAAATAAAAATAAAAATAAAAATAATAATAATAATGTTGTTGCCTTGCTCAAGCGGATCTAGAAATTATTGGTATCTCAGGATGCGGGGACTCGGGTGGCCGCTTACATTTTTACTAGACTTAGCTTTGCTGTTGCTAAGGTTGTGCGAGCCCAGAATGTTTCTCGGCTCCCCACCAATTTCATGTAAACTACTATTTTTCTTTTAGTAAAAGTTGCGCGCATCCTTTTAATAATAATAATAATAATAATAATAATAATATTAATAATAATAATAATATTAATAATAATAATAATAATAATAATAATAATAATAATAATAATAATAATAATAATAATAATAATGTTGCCTTGCTCAAGCGGATCCAGAAATTATCGGTATCTCAGGATGCGGGGGCTTGGGTGGCCGCTTACATTTTTACTAGACTTAGCTTTGCTGTTGCTAAGGGTGTGGGAGGCCAGATTGTTTCTCGGCTCCCCACCAATTTCATGTAAAGTATTATTTTTCTTTTAATGAAAGTTGCGCGCATCCTTATAATAATAATAATAATAATAATAATAATAATAATAATAATAATAATAATAATAATAATAATAATAATAATAATAATAATAATAATAATAATAATAATAATAATAATAATAATAATAATAATAATAATAATAATAATAATGTTGCCTTGCTCAAGCGGATCCAGAAATTATCGGTATCTCAGGATGCGGGGGCTCGGGTGGCCGCTTACATTTTTACTAGACTTAGCTTTACTGTTGCTAAGGGTGTGGGAAGCCAGATTGTTTCTTGGCTCCCCACCAATTTCATGTAAACTATTATTTTTCTTTTAATGAAAGTTGCGCGCATCCTTATAATAAAAATAATAATAAAAATAATAATAAAAATAATAATAATAATAATAATAATAATAATAATAATAATAATAATAATAATAATAATAATAATGAAAATAATAATAATAAAAATAAAAATAAAAATAAAAATAAAAATAAAAATAAAAATAAAAATAAAAATAAAAATAAAAATAAAAATAAAAATAAAAATAAAAATAAAAATAAAAATAATAATAATAATGTTGTTGCCTTGCTCAAGCGGATCTAGAAATTATCGGTATCTCAGGATGCGGGGACTCGGGTGGCCGCTTACATTTTTACTAGACTTAGCTTTCATTGTTGCTAAGGGTGTGCGAGCCCAGAATGTTTCTCGGCTCCCCACCAATTTCATGTAAACTACTATTTTTCTTTTAGGAAAAGTTGCGCGCATCCTTTTAATAATAATAATAATAATAATAATAATAATAATAATAATAATAATAATAATAATAATAATAATAATAATAATAATAATAATAATAATAATAATAATAATAATAATAATAATAATGATAATGTTGCCTTGCTCAGCGGATCCGGGAAATTCTCGGTATCTCAGGATGCGGGGGCTCGGGTGGCCGCTTACATTTTTACAAGACTTAGCTTTGCAGTTGCTAAGGGTGTGGGAGCCTAGATTGTTCCTCGGCTCCCGCCAATTTCATGTAAACTATTATTTTTTTAATGAAAGTTGCGCGCATCCTTTTAATAATACTAATAATAATAATAATAATAATAATAATAATAATAATAATAATAATAATAATAATAATAATAATAATAATAATAATAATAATAATAATAATAATAATAATAATAATAATAATAATAATGATAATGTTGCCTTGCTCGATCGGATCCAAATTCTCGGTATCTCAGGATGCGGGGGCTCGGGTGGCCGCTTACATTTTTACAAGACTTAGCTTTGCAGTTGCTAAGGGTGTGAGAGCCTAGATTGTTCCTCGGCTCCCCGCCAATTTCATGTAAACTATTATTTTTTTTAATGAAAGTTGCGCGCATCCTTTTAATAATAATAATAATAATAATAATAATAATAATAATAATAATAATAATAATAATAATAATAATAATAATAATAATAATAATAATAATAATAATAATAATAATAATAATAATAATAATAATAATATTAATAATAATAATAATAATAATAATAATAATAATAATAATAATAATAATAATAATGTTGCCTTGCTCAAGCGGATCCAGAAATTATCGGTATCTCAGGATGCGGGGGCTCGGGTGGCCGCTTACATTTTTACTAGACTTAGCTTTTCTGTTGCTAAGGGTGTGGGAGGCCAGATTGTTTCTCGGCTCCCCACTAATTTCATGTAAACTATTATTTTTTTTTAATAAAAGTTGTGCGCATCCTTTTAATAATAATAATAATAATAATAATAATAATAATAATAATAAAAATAATAATAATAATAATAATAATAATAATAATAATAATAATAATAATAATAATAATAATAATAATAATAATAATAATAATAATAATAATAATAATAATAATGATAATGTTGCCTTGCTCAGCGGATCCGAAATTATCGGTATCTCGGGATGCGGGGGCTCGGGTGGCCGCTTACATTTTTACTAGACTTAGCTTTTCTGTTGCTAAGGGTGTGGGAGGCCAGATTGTTTCTCGGCTCCCCACTAATTTCATGTAAACTATTATTTTTTTTTAATAAAAGTTGTGCGCATCCTTTTAATAATAATAATAATAATAATAATAATAATAATAATAATAATAATAATAATAATAATAATAATAATAATAATAATAATAATAATAATAATAATAATAATAATAATAATAATAATAATAATAATAATAATAATAATGATAATGTTGCCTTGCTCAAGCGGATCCAGAAATTCTCGGTATCTCAGGATGCGGGGGCTCGGGTGGCCGCTTACATTTTTACAAGACTTAGCTTTGCAGTTGCTAAGGGTGTGAGAGCCTAGATTGTTCCTCGGCTCCCCGCCAATTTCATGTAAACTATTATTTTTTTTAATGAAAGTTGCGCGCATCCTTTTAATAATAATAATAATAATAATAATAATAATAATAATAATAATAATAATAATAATAATAATAATAATAATAATAAAACAATAATAATAATAATCATAATAATCACTTCTCTCTCTAGCTGGTCTCTCTAGGAACGACGCCATTGTTGCGAGCTTCCTGATCCATGGCCAGAGGGAGGGGTCGCCCCCCAAACCTCAGAATGTCCTCAACTCCGGTACCTGATTCCAACCCACCTGGTAATCATTCCTCTCCTTCTTGTTCGAATTTAACCTCGGGACGGTCTCGCTTGCGTAGTCAGGTGACCACCACCACGGCTGCCCAAGCTGAGTCGTCTCCTTCTTCTCTTCCAATTACGCCTACTACTAGATTAAGATCTGCTACTGTTGCTAATTCCCCGATCCTCTGCCCAAACAAAAATGGTTCCAATCCCCCTACACAAGCAGGGGAGACCACGATTAAATCAGTAGCTCCCACTACCCAAGTTACAGTGACTAAGTCACTGGGAGACACCGAGGTACCCTCTACCTCACCTCCCATAGATACTGTTCCTAACACTGGTTCCTCCACTGGGACTTCCTCGGGGAAGAACTGGGCGGATGTTGCTAAGGGGAAAGAAAATAAGGGTATGAACCTCTTCTTCCATGAAGATAGTGCTAAATCAGATGAAATTGACATTCATATGAATGAAGTTCAGGATGAGATTGTGAAATGGAAGTTCACTTTAATGGGGAATGTGCTGGGCGCTAAACCTACATTAAAGCATGTTAGTGAATTCGTCCAGAAGTATTGGAACCATGGCCCTCTCCCTCTGGTCCAGTACTTCAAAAAAGGCTGGTTTAGCTTCAAATTTGATAAGGAGGAAGATATGAATGCTGTCTTAAATAAGGGTCCGTGGAAAATAGGGGCTAACTCTATTGTGCTTAAACAATGGACTCCCTACTTCTCATGTATTATGGAAGATGTCGCCATTGTACCCACCTGGATTCTGTTTCCTGATTTAGACCCTTACATGTGGACTGAGTCCATCTTGAGCAAGATGGCGAGTAAGGTGGGGAAGCCCTTATTCGCAGACCTGCATACAACATGCCAAGCTAGACTCTCCTTTGCTAGGGTCCTTGTGGAGGCTGACGTTTCAAAGGACTTACCTGAGCAAGTCATTATCAATGCCCCCTTCCTTGGACAGTCTACCCAGAGGATAGTATACGAGTGGTTGCCTTACTACTGCCAGACCTGCAAAAAACTTGGACATGTGTCGGCCTCTTGCAGGAAGAACAAACCTGTTGGTGAACAGTCTGTTGCTTCCAAACAGGTGATAGTGGAGCCTGTAACTAAAAAACCTAAGAAGCAGGTCTTTAAACCTGTGACTGCTGGCATTACTGCACCAGTGGATATCCCTGGGACTGGTACTACTCTGAAGACAGTGGATACTGATAGTACTACACAAGAGGAAAATGATGGCACCCATTCATTGGTAGGGGAACCTACGACTGTTCAGGAAAGCACTGAACTGCCTCCTGTGCAGGATACCTCCCTGCCTGTGGTTGATGCTGTACACTTGGATTTCAGCGTGCTGAGGCCTCTCTCACCCCAACAAGGATCCAGTCCCAGGCTTCTGGTTAGGATTCCCTCCTCTGAAATTAGTGAAACTGATGTGATTATTTCCCCTAATAGATTCTCTGTATTGGCACCCGAGGACGATGAGATCCCATTAGTGGGGGTTCCCCCTGACATTGCCTCCCAATGATTGTCTCCACATGGAATATTCGAGGGTTTAACAAGATGGTTAAGCACCTTGAAGTGATACATTTCATGAAAACTAAGAAAATTGATATATTGGGTTTATTAGAAACTAGGGTCAAACATGTTAAGGCTAAAAGGATTCTGAAGTCCAGGTTCAGCAAATTTTCACACTTTTGCAACTACAATAGCCACCATAATGGCAGGATATGGCTACTGTGGAACCCTGCTTCTATCAACCTGTCCATCATACAAGAAGAAGCCCAGATAGTTCACTGCTTTGTCCACCACCTTGCCACTGGAAGGAAGTTTCACCTCTCAGTAGTTTATGGCAGTAATAGTGCGGGCTGTCGTAGGAGCCTGTGGGACTCTATGATGACTCATGCTGCCAGTGTGGGTCCTTGGGCAGTAATGGGGGATTTCAACATTGTCAGAAATGCCCAGGAAAAAATCAGCCGCACCCCACCTGATTTGAATGATATTACTGAGTTCAACTCGTGCCTAGAACACTGTGGATTAGATGACCTCGCTGGAACTGGTTGGGAATTTACATGGTATAACAAACAGGAACTTAGTACTCGAGTATACTCCAAGCTTGATAGGGTGCTCACAAACGCTGACTGGCTACTCTCTTACACTCAGACTGCTGCCAGCTTCTTACCCCCTACAGTCTCGGATCACTGTCCTGCCCTTTTACAATTCATTAATGACCCTATCCCCAGGAAGCAGTTCAAGTTCCTCAACTGTTGGATTGACCACCCAGAATACCTGGACATTGTAGGAAGAGCTTGGCTGTGTAGAGTTAAGGGAAACTCTATGCACAGACTTATGGGGAAGCTAAAGAAAGTAAGGATGGCTTTACGTGATCTGCACTTTGATAGCTTCTCCAATATAGAGCACAGACTTGATATGAAAAGAGAGGAGCTCAATTGTTGTTTCCAGGAACTGCAGCTGGCCCCTTTGTCTGAGGTGCTTATTAACAAAGAGCAGGCTCTATCCCATGACTTCTGGAAATTAAAGAGTATTGAAGGCAAAATCCTTATCCAACGAGCTAAACTCCACGACCTTAAACATAATGATACCAGCTCCTCTTTCTTCTTTGCTAAGATCAAAGAAAGGCAACAAAACCAATATGTAAGTGAGATTCAGGATATGCAGGGGGTAACTCACACTGGACTCCAAAGTGTTGGAGATGCATTCGTGGACTTCTATCAGCAACTCCTGGGGACTGCTTCTCCTGTTCAGGATATTGACCCAGCCATCATCAACAATGGTCCTCGCCTGGATGCTACTGAATGTTCTTTTCTCACTAACCCCATAACCAAACTTGATATTAAAAATGCTCTTTTCTCTATTCACTCAAACAAAAGCCCTGGTTTGGACGGCTTCTCTGCTGGATTTTTTAAATCCGCTTGGGACATTGTTGAGGAGGATTTTTGTGCTGCAGTGGGTGATTTTTTCAGAACTTGCTTTCTCCCAAAGCAAGCAAATGTCACGTTGGTTTCCTTAATACCCAAGAAGAAGTACGTGCAGAGTGTAAAGGACTTCAGACCCATCTCATGCTGCTCTATCATTTACAAGACCATAAGTAAGATCCTGACTAGTAGATTACAGACTGTTATGCCTACACTGGTTGGCATGGAACAGGCTGCCTTCATACCAGGGAGGAGTCTCCATGAGAATACTATGCTTACCCAGAGTTTGATCAAGGGCTATACTAGAAAATTTCTTACTCCCAGATGTTTACTAATGGTGGACATAAGCAAAGCTTTTGACACCCTTCAGTGGGGCTTTTTGGAAAATATGCTACTTGGCCTAGGCTTCCCTTTACTCTTCACCAAATGGATCCTTGGTTGTGTCACGGGAGCATGGTATACCCTAAAGGTTAATGGCTCGAATTATGGCTTCTTTAAGGGCAAGTGTGGGGTTAGACAGGGTGATCCGCTATCACCCCTCCTTTTTGTTCTGAGCATGGAGGTGTTGTCAAGAGCTCTCAGAGTCATGTGCCATGCTAACCAGGTCTCTTACCATCCTAAATGTGTCAAAATGAAGCTCACCCATCTTATTTTTGCGGACGACTTGATGATCTTCATCCGTGGTGACCTGCCATCTGTTAGGAAAGCCACTGATACGCTTCTTAATTTCTCCTACTGGTCTGGTTTATGTGCTAGCTTTGAGAAAACAGAAGCTTTCTTTGGGGGGGTTACCCACCAACTCAAGCTGCTTATCTTGAAGGATACTGGACTCAAGGAAGGACAATTCCCAGTCAGATACCTGGGACTTCCTCTTCACCCTTCTCGACTAACTACCCCTATGTATGAAGTTTTGGTCCAAAAAATCCAAACCCTCGCAAATTCCTGCGCATCCAAACTTCTTTCATACGCTGGTAAGCTTCAGGTAATCAACACTATTGTCTTTGGTTTGTATAATTTCTGGTGTTGTAGCTTACTCTTGCCTAAAAGCATTTGTAGCGCTATTTCTGTCTTTTGTAGACAGCTCTTCTGGGGTTATGAGTTGGGCACGAACAAACAAATATTCATGAGCTGGCAACGCATATGCACTCCTTGGGAAGAGGGGGGTTTTCAGGTTAAGGATATTACAGCTTGGAACCAGGCTTGTATGCTCAAGTGGCTATGGCACCTCGACAGGGGGACTGGTTCTATTTGGATTAAATGGGTGGGGAAATACTACCTTGATCAATGCAGTGTTTGGGATCTTTCATTGCAAGGCTCCCATTCTGAAAGTCTTCGAGGAGTTCTCAACGTTAGAGATGTCCTCATCAGTCGCTTGGGCGGGATCCATGCAGCTCGTACTGCTCTGAACTCTTGTGGCACATCTGACAGGTTCCATGTTGGCAAGGCATATGACCTTCTCAGATTCCAGGCGAGTCCTACTCTTTGCTTTAAGGTGGTCAAGAGCTGTCTTCTCCTCCCTCGATTCAAGGTCATTCTGCAGCTTGCGCTCCACAGGAAGCTTGCTACCACAGATTTACTAAGTAAAAGAGGGTGGTGCTTGGTAAACCGCTGCTATCTCTGCCATTGCCAGGCCGAGAGCTCAAGGCACTTGTTCTTTAAATGCAAATACTCTCTTGAGGTCCTGACCTCTGTTCTGAGCTGGTGTGGCGTCTCCTCCACGTCCTCTCAGCTGCACGGCTT
>NC_133538.1:478023955-478031455 GCF_048544455.1 Silene latifolia | reverse complement strand
TCAGGATGCGGGGGCTCGGGTGGCCGCTTACATTTTTAATAGACTTAGCTTTGCTGTTGCTAAAGGTGTGGGAGCGCAGATTGTTTCTCGGCTCCCCACCAATTCCATGTAAACTATTATTTTTTTTAATAAAAGTTGCGCGCATCCTTTTAATAATAATAATAATAATAATAATAATAATAATAATAATAATAATAATAATAATAATAATAATAATAATAATAATAATAATAATAATAATAATAATAATATAATAATAATAATGTTGTTGCCTTGCTCAAGCGGATCCAGAAATTATCGGTATCTCAGGATGCGGGGGCTCGGGTGGCCGCCTACATTTGTACTTGACTTAGCTTTGCTGTTGCTAAGGGTGTGGGAGGCCAGATTGTTTCTCGGCTCCCCACCAATTTCATGTAAACTATTATTTTTCTTTTAATGAAAGTTGCGCGCTTCCTTATAATAATAATAATAATAATAATAATAATAATAATAATAATAATAATAATAATAATAATAATAATAATAATAATAATAATAATAATAATAATAATAATAATAATAATAATAATAATAATAATAATAATAATAATAATAATAATAATAATAATAATAATATGTTGTTGCCTTGCTCAGGCGGATCTAGAAATTATCGGTATCTCGGGATGCGTTGGCTCGGGTGGCCGCTTACATTTTTACTAGACTTAGCTTTGCTGTTGCTAAGGGTGTGGGAGCCCAGAATGTTTCTCGGCTCCCCACCAATTTCTTGTAAACTATTATTTTTCTTTTAATAAAAATTGCGCGCATCCTTTTAATAATAATAATAATAATAATAATAATAATAATAATAATAATAATAATAATAATAATAATAATAATAATAATAATAGTAACAATAATAATAATAATAATAATAATAATAATAATAATAATGTTGTAGCCTTTCTCATGCGGATCCATAAATTATCGGTATCTCAGGATGCGGGGGCTCGGGTGGCCACCTACATATTTACTAGACTTAGCTTTGCTGTTGCTAAGGGTGTGGGAGGCCAGATTTTTTCTCGGCTCCCCACCAATTTCATGTAAACTATTATTTTTCTTTTAATGAAAGTTGCGCGCATCCTTATAATAATAATAATTATAATAATAATAATAATAATAATAATAATAATAATAATAATAATAATAATAATAATAATAATAATAATAATAATAATAATAATAATAATAATAATAATAATAATAATAATAATAATAATAATAATAATAATAATAATAATAATAATAATAATAATGTTGTTGCCTTGCTCAAGCGGATCCATAATTTCTCGGTATCTCAGGATGCGGGGGCTCGGGTGGCCACTTAAATTTTTACTAGACTTAACTTTGCTTTTGCTAAGGGTGTGGGAGCCCAGAATGTTTCTCGGCTCCCCACCAATTTCATTTAAACTATTATTTTTCTTTTAATAAAAGCTGCGCGCATCCTTTTAATAATAATAATAATGATAATAATAATAATAATAATAATAATAATAATAATAATAATAATAATAATAATAATAATAATAATAATAATAATAATAATAATAATAATAATAATAATAATAATAATAATAATAATAATAATAATAATAACGTTGCCTTGCTCAAGCGAATCCAGAAATTCTCGGTATCTCAGGATGCGGGGGCTCGGGTGGCCGCTTACATTTTTACAAGACTTAGCTTTGCAGTTGCTAAGGGTGTGGGAGCCTAGATTGTTCCTCGGCTCCCCGCCAATTTCATGTAAACTATTATTTTTCTTTTAATGAAAGTTGCGCGCATCCTTTTAATAATAATAATAATAATAATAATAATAATAATAATAATAATAATAATAATAATAATAATAAATAATAATTAATAATAATAATAATAATAATAATAATAATAATAATAATGTTGTTGCCATGCTCAAGCGGATCCAGAAATTCTCGTTATCTCAGGATGCGGGGGCTCGGGTGGCCGCTTACATTTTTAATAGACTTAGCTTTGCAGTTGCTAAGGGTGTGGGAGCCTAGATTGTTTCTCGGCTCCCCGCCAATTTCATGTAAACTATAATTTTTCTTTTAATGAAAGTTATGCGCATCCTTTTAATAATAATAATAATAATAATAATAATAATAATAATAATAATAATAATAATAATAATAATAATAGTAACAATAATAATAATAATAATAATAATAATAATAATGTTGTAGCCTTTCTCATGCGGATCCATAAATTATCGGTATCTCAGGATGCGGGGGCTCGGGTGGCCGCCTACATATTTACTAGACTTAGCTTTGCTGTTGCTAAGGGTGTGGGAGGCCAGATTTTTTCTCGGCTCCCCACCAATTTCATGTAAACTATTATTTTTCTTTTAATGAAAGTTGCGCGCATCCTTATAATAATAATAATTATAATAATAATAATAATAATAATAATAATAATAATAATAATAATAATAATAATAATAATAATAATAATAATAATAATAATAATAATAATAATAATAATAATAATAATGTTGTTGCCTTGCTCAAGCGGATCCATAAATTCTCGGTATCTCAGGATGCGGGGGCTCGGGTGGCCACTTACATTTTTACTAGACTTAACTTTGCTTTTGCTAAGGGTGTGGGAGCCTTTAATGTTTCTCGGCTCCCCACCAATTTCATTTAAACTATTATTTTTCTTTTAATAAAAGTCACACAAGCATCCTTTTAATAATAATAATAATGATAATAATAATAATAATAATAATAATAATAATAATAATAATAATAATAATAATTAATAATAATAATAATAATAATAATAATAATAATAATAATAATAATAATGTTGTTGCCATGCTCAAGCGGATCCAGAAATTCTCGTTATCTCAGGATGCGGGGGCTCGGGTGGCCGCTTACATTTTTAATAGACTTAGCTTTGCAGTTGCTAAGGGTGTGGGAGCCTAGATTGTTTCTCGGCTCCCCGCCAATTTCATGTAAACTATAATTTTTCTTTTAATGAAAGTTATGCGCATCCTTTTAATAATAATAATAATAATAATAATAATAATGATAATAATAATAATAATAATAATAATAATAATAATAATAATAATAATTAAATCCGGCTCCCTCTCTAATTTCTCTCTCCTAAATCCTCTCGACTGTTGCGATTGTGACCTAACTCTCGCAACCATGGCCAGGGGCCGGCCGCCGCGGGTTGTGGACCCACCAAATCCACCTGTTTCTGAGGATGGTTCTACTGTGGTTGATGAGACTACTACGGTTCCTGATGCCGCTGTCTCTAGTGGCAAAGAGAAGGTTTCTGACGCTCCTTCGGGGTCGGGGTCTACGAAGGCTCCTACTAAAACCTATTCTCAAGTTTTGAAGAACTCTTCGAAAGGTATGAACCTCTCCTATGTTCCTGTGGTTGATTCGTCTGTTACTATTGATGAGGAGGACATTGTGAAGGAGGTTGAGTATTGGCAAACTACACTAGTAGGTACGGTTTTAGGCAAGCAATCAACGCTTGTTCAGATTGAAAGTTTGGTGTCTAAATACTGGACTCAAATAACCACCCCTGAGATTATGTATTTTGCGAAAGGATGGTATTACTTTCGTTTTGCAAGTGCTGAGGATATGAACAAAATTAGGTCGGATACTTGGAATGTTAATGGTTTCCCTTTGGTGTTTAAGCCTTGGAGTCCTACAATTATTGATGAATTGAATGTATCCCATGTCCCTGTGTGGGTTTTGTTCCCAAATCTAGATCCTTGTTTTTGGTCAAAAGCAGGCCTCAGTAAGGTTGCTAGTGCCATTGGGAATCCCATATGTGCGGATGAACATACTACTAACAAGAGTAAGTTGGCCTTTGCTAGGGTTTTGGTTGATGTTGACCTTTCCAAGGAGCTTCCTAAAGCCATAAAGATTAACTCTCCTTATAGAGGTCCTTTGTTACAGGCTGTGGCTTATGAATGGGTTCCCCATTTCTGCACTGCTTGCAAGAAGATTGGTCACACTCAGGATAGGTGCAAGCCTGCTGGACCAGCTAAGCCCAAAGTCAAGCATTACGTGCCTAAACACCTGTTTGCCCCTAAGCCTCCCGAAGCTAGCAGGTCTCCTAAACCCTCTCGGTACTCCAAAGCGGCCTATAGTTCGAAGACCGTGGCTACTAAGTTGTCTAACGGAGTTCTCTATGCTTCAGAAGGTGGTCTCATTGAACCCGGCTCTTCCTCCGTTAATGTTGAGACCGAATCAAGGAGATAAGAGTGTTGATGATGTTGTTTCGAGGATTTTGAGTTGGATCCGGGAGAGGCCGATCCACCCCATGATTCTCTCCTCTGGAACATTAGGGGTCTTAATGACCCCTTAAAACAAGCAAGAATCTCATCGGTTCTTCTTTGGATAATAAGGTAGATTGTGGGGCTTTTATTGAGACGCATGTTAAGCACACAGCTATCAAGGATGTTAGAAGAATTTTTACTGGGTATGATCTTGTTCACAATTCAGCTTGTCACTATAATGGGAGAATTTGGGTAGTTTGGAAGCCTACCCTTATTTCTCTTTCTGTTTTGCATCAATCACTCAAAGATATCCACTTTGTTCTTTGCTTCATATTGCTACCCAAAAGTGCATTGAAGTAACCTTTGTATATGCTTTTAATGCAAGACTGGATAGAAGGATACTCTGGGATCATCTTCAGGGCATTTCTCATCAGGTTTCTGTGCCTTGGTTGTGCATGGGAGATTTTAATGTTGTTCTTAATATGGATGAAAGACTTGGGAGTACTCATGTACAAATGGCAGATATGCAAGAATTCAGTGCTTGTTTGGATGTTTGTTAGTTAGTTGATCACCATGCTACTGGTTGTCACTTTACTTGGAATAACAAGCAAGGAGATGGCCTAAGATGGGCTAAGCTGGATAGGATATTGGCTTCCCCTCAATGGCTATCCAGTATGCAGTCCACTGCATCTTTCCTTAATGCAGGAGTCTCAGATCACTCCCCTTGTCTTGTGAATATTGCTGATTTGCCTCATCCTCCCAGAGCTTCCTTCAAGTACCTGAATTGTTGGGCTTTGTCCCCTCATTTCCAGGACCATGTGAGAGAAGGATGGGGTACTCAGTACTCTGGTAACCACATTGTTTCTCTGTTTCTGAAGCTTAAAAACCTCAGAAGGACTCTTAAGAAGCTTCACACCACCTCTTTTACAAGTCTATCTGATAGAGTGAAGATGAGTAAGGTGGCTCTTGAGCAATGTCAAGATGATCTTAGGAACTCCCCCATGGATCCTACTCTCATTTCTCTGGAGAAAAAGTTGCTTCATGGCTACTTGTTGGTGAAGAGGGCTGAGATGCAAGTACTCTTTCAAAGAGCTAAAGTCCAGCACCTTCAGCTTAATGATCTTAGTACTAGATTTTTCTACTCTAAGCTTGCTGATAGAAGGCTTAGAAATAGTATTGGTAGAATTCATGATGAGGATGGGAACCTCTGCACTGGAACTGAGGAGATTTCTGCAGGGTTTATTTCCTATTATAAGCATTTGTTGGGCTCCTCTTCCCCTGTCACTTCTCTTCCTTCTCATTTATTTCAACAGGACACTCTTCCCCCTGATGTTGGTAACCTCCTGGCTCAGCAGATTAGGGTGCCTGAGATCCTTGATGCCCTTAAATCTATAGATAGGAACAAAAGTCCTGGAATAGATGGGTATTCCTCAGGCTTCTTTTTGGATGCTTGGAGTGTGGTTGGGACTGATTTTAAAGCTGTTGTTCTTGATTTCTTCCAGACCTGCTATCTTCCCAAAGCAGCTACTGCCACTTTGTTGGTTCTCATTCCTAAGATGGACACTCCCCTCACAGTTAAGGATTTTAGACCTATAGCTTGCTGCACCACTTTTTACAAGGTGGTGAGTAAAATTATTGCTAATAGGCTCAATTCTGTTCTTGATTCCATCATTGGCCCTGAACAGGCTGCCTTTGTGGCTAATAGGGATATTTTTGATAACACTATGCTGGCTCATGAGTTAGTTTCTAAATATGGTCGTGCTTATCTTACTCCCAGATGCCTTCTTAAGGTAGATATAAGAAAAGCATTTGATTCTGTTAACTGGAGTTTTCTCAAAGATAGTCTTCTTTATCTCAACTTCCCCACTAGGTTTGTTGATTGGATAATGGCATGTGTGACCTCCCCCCACTATTCTTTACTTATTAATGGTGAGGTCAAGGGCTTTTTCCCAGGTAAGTGTGGGCTTAGACAAGGGGATCCCTTGTCCCCTTATCTGTTTGTTATTTGTATGGAGGTGCTGTCTAGACTCTTAAGGAAGCTACCTAGGGAGGTTAACTTTTCTTATCATCCCAAGTGTGTGCAGCTTAATCTTACACACCTTGTTTTTGCTGACGACTTACTAATCTTTACTAGAGGAGATTTACCTTCTCGTGAAGGTCATTTGCTCAGTCTTGGACCAGTTCAGATAGTTATTCTGGATTGCATGCTAACCCTGCCAAAACTGACTTATACATGGGGGGGGTTGCGATGAGGTTAAGCACCTTATCCCGGCTGCTCCTGGCTATAGTCTGGGGGCTTTCCCTTTTAGATATCTGGGGCTTCCTCTGTTCAATGCTAGAATCACTCAAGATATGTACCAGCCTCTCTTGGATAAGATTAAAGGTAGGGTTATGCAATGGGCCAATCATAGTCTCAGCTATGCTGGTAAGGCTCTTCTGATTAATTCAGTCATTTTTGGACTGAATAATTTTTGGGGGGCCAGTGTGCTTTTACCTAAGGGTATAGCTAAGAAAATTGCAAAGCTCTGTAAGGATTTTCTCTGGGGTATAAATGAGGGTGCTAGAAGGCATGTTTTTATAAAATGGCAGTTGCTATGTTCCCCTAAATTAGAGGGGGGGATAGGTATAAAAGAAGTTCTTAGTTGGAATTGTTCACAAATGTTGAAATGGGTATGGAAGCTCTTCTATAGACCTCAGTGTATCTAGACTAAGTGGATTCATGCTTATGTGCTTAAAGGTGATTGTTTCTGGGATGCTACTCAAACCATCTCCCAGTCCTGGTATTGGAACAATGTACTCAAGATGCGAGATCTTCTTCTTAGGCATGTTGGCTCCCCTGATCAGGCCCTCCTGCTGCTGCAGGCCTGTACTTCTCATGGGAAGTATGATACTAATGCCATGTATGATGTTATTCGCACTAGGGGTGCCCCTGTGGCCTGGTCTTCTCTGGCTTTTAATGCTGGATGCCATCCTAAGCATTCTTTTATTGGTTTGTTAGCCTTGCAGAATGGTTTGCCCACTGTTGATCGTCTTATTTCTCGTGGTTTATACTTGGTGAATAGATGTGCTCTTTGTGAGGGTTGCTCTGAAGACCTGCTTCATCTCTTCTTTGCTTGCCCTTATTCTAGACTGGTGTTTCTGGATATTGCAACTTGGGCTCATTTCCCTACTAACTCTGTCTTGTTCGCTGCTGTTTTGCATTGCTT
>NC_133538.1:478003955-478018955 GCF_048544455.1 Silene latifolia | reverse complement strand
ATTATACTGCTGCTGTACGGGTGCTTTCTTCCTCTGGAGTCGCCCCTTACTCCGATGCCACTCTCGTGGCCCTGCGTGAGAAGCATCTTGTCGCCCCGCCTCCTTCATTGCCTCCTCTGTCTGGGGATCATCATCCTTTGGTTGCCTCTTCGGTGGTTGTCTTGGATATGGTTCGAGTTTCCCTCGTGGTACTTCCCGTGGGAGGGATGGTTTTCGTGCCCAACATCTTATGGATTTGTTTGAGTGGCGCTGCTGTGGCTATCTCCGATGATTTGATCACTTCTATTACTAGGGTGGTTAATCTTTTTCTTGAGGGCCGATGTCCTCTTCCTCTGGGTGAGTACATTGCCAGCGCCCCTCTCACGCCACTCGTTAAACCGGGTGGTGGAGTTCGTCCCATTGCTGTTGGTACGGTCTGGAGACGGCTTGTCTCTAAGGTTGGTGCTTCTATGGTTGGTCCGTCTTTATCTTCTTATTTTGATGGGCTTCAGTTCGGGGTGGGTGTGTCCGGTGGAGGAGAGGCTATCTTGCATGCCTTGAACCGGCTCCTTGAGGCTCGGGGGGCTCGAGTGGGGCTTTCTATGCTGCTTGTTGATTTCCAGAATGCGTTCAACCTTGTTGACCGTTCGACCATGCTTCAGGAGGTCCGCCGTCGTTGCCCGGCTCTCTCCCGTTGGGTGGAGTTTTGTTATTCCAGCCCGGCCCGTCTTTTTTATGGGGAGCACTGCTTGTGGTCTTGTCAGGGTGTTCAGCAGGGTGATCCGTTGGGGCCTTTGCTTTTCGCGTTGGTTTTGCATCCCTTGGTTTGCAAGATCCGGGACACTTTTGACCTCACTTTACAGGCATGGTACTTAGATGATGGCACCATCATGGGTGATACTTTGGAGGTCGGGAAGGTTTTGGACTTGATTAGGTTGGATGGCCCTCGTTTTGGATTGCATCTTAATGTCTCCAAGACGGAGGTCTTTTGGCTCGTGAGGATCCACGAGTCGGCTTCCTGGGGTTTTCCCCACTTCTATTTCTCGACCATTGCGTGGTGTTACGCTTTTGGGAGGACCTGTCGACTTGTCCTGGTTTTAGCAGTGAGATTGTGGCGACGAGAGTAACTAAGACCATTGAGCTAATGGACTTGGTTGCGAGGATTGAGGACCCGCAATGTGAGTTGCTTCTTCTTCGAGCTTGTACTGGTATCTCTAAGCTCTACTTCTCCCTTCGTACTTGCTCCCCTACTGTTTTTGGGTCTGTCCATCTTCCTTTTGATGCCGCTCTTCGTTCTAGCTTGGAACGTATTGTCACCGCGTCAGGGCCGGGTTTTGGGGATTGGCAGTGGCGCCTTGCTACATTCCCTTTTCATCTTGGTGGTCTTGGTGTCTATGCGGCGGGAGATGTTTTATTTTATGCTTTTATTGCGTCCCGCTTGCGAAATGGGTTTGCGGTGCTAAGCTCCTCGGCCCTTCTGGTATTGTAGCCGCCGGCCCTGCTTTTGATGCTTTGCCGCAGTGTTTCTGCTGCGACTACGGGTTACTCGTATATTAGGTCACCCTAGTGAAATTGCTTTGCCCAAACTTATGAAGAAATTGGCGGACATTTATTTCACGACGGTTCTTCGCCGCCTCGTAGTCTGTTTTCTCTTTGACACCACGCCTTGACTTGCTTTATGGCGATCTCGGCAGGTTCTCACTCCTCGATTGGTTACGTGCGGTTCCTATATCGGGGCCGAGGCGGACTATGAACGGGAGGTCTTACCGTAGTGTGTTGGGGTATCGTCTGGTGTTCCGTTATTCGCGGTATCTAGGCCATGTCCCGCTTGCTCTCGGGTTTTTTCTTTGAGGATGTTTTTGGGGACCACGCTGTTTCTTGTCTTTTGGTCTTGTGGGCGTTAAACATCGGCATAACCTTGTCCGGGACACTCTTTTCGACATCTGCTATAGATCTGGTATTACTGCGGGGAAGGAGGTTGATATCGGTTTGGTTGATGGGCATGGTGGCTCTCTTCGTCCTGCGGATTTATTGCTTTATTCTTGGGACGGGGCGTGATGTGTGCGTCGACCGACGGGTTCTTCACCTTTGACTCGGGCTGGGTTGATGATTTTGTCTTGGGTCGGGTTGTCGTTAGCGATCTTCTTTCGGCGAAAGTGTGCTAAGTATGGGGATTTGTGCGCGGTAGCAGGTTATGGTTTCCTACCTTTCTCTTTCTCTTCCCTTGGGAGTTGGGTTCGGATCTTTGTTGCCTTGCTCAAGCGGATCCAGAAATTCTCGGTATCTCAGGATGCGGGGGCTCGGGTAGCCGCTTACATTTTTACTAGGCTTAGCTTTGCTATTGCTAAGGGTGTGGGAGCCCAGATTGTCTCTCGGCTCCCCACCAATTTCATGTAAACTTTTACTTTTATTTTAATGAAAGATGCGCGCATCTTATAATAATAATAATAATAATAATAATAATAATAATAATAATAATAAATAATAATAATAATAAGCGCGGGTTTAGAGAGATGAACTTTCTCTCTCTATAACAGAAACCTCTGTTTTCTACCGCCATTGTTACTGCTTCAAGCTCGTCCATGGCGCGCGGGAGAGGGCGTCCTCCAAAGATTCGACCACCAATCGGTTCCTCTCCTTCTTCTGATTCTTTTGATCTTGATTTGGTGTGTGATTCTTCTCACGCTCAATTTTCCCCTAATCGCACTTCGTTGTGCTTGAATGATTTGATTGTTGATGCTATTTCTACTATCAAACCTAATTCTGTCTGTAATTCTCGTTCTTCTAAACCTAAAAATACTATAGATTCGAACATTTCTAGAATATCTCCCAATTTGGGCGAAAAATCGAAGGAAAGTACAGTTAATAGTGCGATTCATATGAATACTCTTGGACCTACTTCTGAGATTGTTGTTATCAATTCTGATGCTATGATTGATGTGCATAATCCGGGTGTCACTATGTCTGATCCTTTGAGTAATTCTGACATTGTGATTGATCCTATTATTGCATCACCAAACTGTGAAACTTCAGGAACCCTAAATGCTGAACATACTGTTATTCCTGACACTGTTGCTGTGCCTGTTGTTACTACTACAGTTATTCCTGAGGTACCTATTGTTACTACCAAGTCTGTACCTACTGCATCTACCCAAACCAAACCTTGGACAGATGTAGTTAAACCCAAAAATCAAATAGGGATGAGTTTATGTTTCCATGAACAAAGTCTTGCTTCTTCTGAGATCACCATAGAGCTTGAGGATTTCCAAGATGAGCTCAAATTCTGGCAGTTTACGCTCATGGGTAATCTCTTAGGGGCTAGACCTACTTTGAAGCAAATCACTGAGTTTACTGATAAATATTGGGGATCTATTGCTAAACCCACTGTTCAATACTTCAAGAAGGGTTGGTTCGGCTTTAGATTTGAGAATGAAAATGACATGAGTAATGTTCTGAAACGTGGCCCTTGGAAGATAGGATCCCATTCCTTAATTCTCAAGCAATGGTATCCTAATTTTTCCACTGCCATGGATAGAGTTTCCAAAATTCCTATTTAGGTCATTTTCCCTGATCTTGATCCATACCTATGGTCCTCAGCTGTCCTTAGTAAAATGGCCAGTAAAATTGGGAAACCCATGTTTGCTGATATGCCTACTACTTGTAAGCAGAAACTCTCCTTTGCTAGGATCATGGTGGAAGCGATATTTCGGATCCCTCCCGATGTTATCTCCATCAACACTCCATATGGTCCTTCTGAGCAAAGAGTGGACTATGAATGGTTACCATATTATTGTGCTGAGTGTGGGAAAATGGGGCATCAAGCAAAAAATTGCAAGCAGGGAAAAGCCAAGAAGAATGCACCTATCCCAGCTCCTAAGAAGGTCTATAAGCCTGTTACTAAGGCTTCTCAATCTGTTCCTACTCCCTGTCTGCTAGGTGGTACCTCAAGAACCATGCCAGTCTTTCTTGTCCCTTCTAAGGGAAGCACCCCTGTTCCATGTTCTCCATCAAGAGCATCAAGAATGCAACGGGAAGGAGAGGGTGACTAATGCTCAAATAGCCTTGAAGAGAGACAAGTCACCTATCTCTCGGGGGTCAAATAGGTTTTCCCCCTCACCGATCCTACTGCTACGATCTCACTGATCTCACGATACAATTGATGTGCCCAACATTGATGATGGCTCTATCTCGACATCGCTTGTACCAACAAGGTTCTGGAACCCTGCATGCTAGGTGGTACCTCAGTTGGGACTGATGGGCAGGAGAGTGTCTTGATCATGGTTCCTGCTGGCTCTGAAGATGTAGGCCATCAGGATCTTGTTCAGGCTGCTTCTCCCCCCTCTCAGACTACTGAAATGCATCAAGAATGCAGCAGGGAAATACAGTCTGAGACAACTCAAATAGCCTTGAAGAGAGTTTTCTCCTGTGATTCCAGGGATCAGTTTGTTATCATAAATGCTTTGCAGAAAATTATTCGAGTTAGGGGATACTACAGCTAACACTATCCTGGGGCCCTGTGTGCTAGGTGGTACCTCGATCGGCTACGATGTGGGAGGATGTCCTAGTAGTGAATAATCTTGCTCAGGTTACATTCCCCCTACTTCAAGCTACTGACATGCATCAAGAATGCAACAAGGTCACACAGTTAGAGGATGCTCAAATAGCCTTGAAGAGAGCTTCCTCCTGTGATTCCAGGGAAAAAAGGGATACTGAACACAACAATATCTCTGAAACTGCTCACATTCTTGCTATCAAAGCTGAATTAAATAGGGAGCATGGAATGTTAGGGGATCCAAAACCTCCTGATAAAGCTCAATGAAAATTTCTTCTTGGAACATCAGAGGTGGGAATGATCCCATCAAGCAACAGGAGGTCCTTGAATTCCTTAGATTTCATCAGGTGGACATTATGGGTATTCTGGAAACCAGAATAAAAGAAAAGAAAGCTACAAAAATTATTCAGAACAAATTTAAAGCTTTTAAGGTGATTTGCAATTATAATGCTCATGTTAATGGCCGAATTTGGCTTGTCTGGAAACCTGCCACTGTGGATATTCATCCCTTGATTATTCACTCCCAGTTCATTCATTGTGAGGTAATTCATCATGCTACTTACACTAAATTTCATCTCACCATGATTTATGCTAGCAATAATGCAAGAGATCGTGATGATCTTTGGCACAATCTTTGTACTCTCAGTACTCAGGTTCATAAGTGGGTCCTTCTTGGTGATTTTAATGTTGTTAGGGATGTTAGTGAGAGAATTAGCAATACCCCTCCTAATCTTGCTGATATTTTGGATTGCAATTTTTGTCTGTTGCATTGTGGGGTGGCTGATATTACTAGCTCTGGTTGTGAGATGACTTGGACTAACAAGCAAGATATTGATACTCTTGTCTGGTCAAAATTAGATAGAGCCCTTACTAATGCTGCCTGGCAACTTCAATATCCTGCTACCTCTCGCTTGTCTTTCTTCCTGCTGGAGTGTCTCGATCACTCCCCTATTCTCAGTTCTTGTCTTTGAGGATAAGCATTCTGGGTCCAGGTTTAGTTTTCTTAATTGCTGGATCCACCACTCTGGTTATCATGATCTGGTAAATGAGGCCTGGCAGGAACCTGTTAAGGGCTCACTTATTTTTACTCTTTTTGGCAAGTTGAAACATGTTAAAAAGAGATTGAAAACTTTGCATAAGGAGAACTTTACTCAAATCTCTCAAAGAGTCCTTACTGCTAGAAATCAACTATCTGAGTGTCAGCAAGCCATTCAGAAGGACTTCTCTTCAACTGATCTCTATGATAAGGAAAGAACTCTCATGGCTACCTATCTTGCTCTAAAAAATGCTGAAAGCACTATTTTGAAGCAAAAAGCTAAGCTTGATCATATTTCCCATAATGACTCCTCTTCTAAATACTTCTCTGCTAGAATTCAAGAAAGACAACAGCAGCAACTCATTGGCCATATTAAAGATAAGGATGGAAATGAGAGAATTGGACTTGACTCTGTTGCTGAGGGTTTTATTGATTATTACCAACACCTTCTGGATCAGTCTCACCCTACTTTCCCTATTGATGTTGATTTCATTCAAGCCAGCTCTTGTGTGCCTGAGGATGACATTGCTGGGCTCATTAAACCCATTGAAAATGATGAAATTAGAGTCAGCTGTGTTTAGTATTGGGTCCGATAAGAGCCCAGGTCCAGATGGGTTTTCTCCGATTTCTTTAAGGCTTCCTGGGACACTGTTGGACCTGATTATTGCAAAGCTATTCAAGCATACTTTAAGAATGGCAGACTCAGTAAACAAGCTAATGCCACTCTCATTACTCTTATCCCTAAGAAATCTGTTTGCACATCTGTCATGGACTTTCGTCCCATATCCTGTTGCACCACTTTTTATAAGACTATTAGTAAAATTCTCACTCTCGGGCTTGAGCATTCTTCCTCACATCATTGGTGCTGAAAGCAGTCTGCTTTCATCAAGGGGAGAAACATCCATGAGAATATTATGATGTCTCCCTCCTTGGTTAAGGGTTATGGGAGGAAGTACCTCACCCCTAGATGCTTAGTGAAAGTTGACATAAGAAAAGCTTTTGATTCTCTTCAATGGGATTTCATTCAACAAATGGTGCATGCTCTTAAATTCCCTGATATTTTTGTTAAGTGGATCATGGGGTGTATCACTAGCTCCTGGTTCTCTATCAAAATTAATGGTTCTGTTCATGGTTTTTTTCAAGGCAAGAGTGGTCTTCGACAAGGTGATCCCTTGTCTCCCTACTTATTTGTTCTTAGTATGGAGATCCTTTCTAGATATTTGAGGAAGATCTGTCTTCAGGAAAATGTTTCTTTTCACCCTAAGTGCACAAAGCTTGGTCTTACTCACCTAATTTTTGCTGATGATCTTATGATCTTTACAAGGGGTGATGTGCCATCTGTAAATGCAGTCTTGAATACTCTTAATGACTTCTCCAAATGGTCTGGCTTATCTGCTAATACTGATAAAACTGATATATATTTTGGAGGGGTGCTTGCTGCTATTAAGCACCAAATCCTCATGCATACTGGTTTTTCTGAGGGTACCTTCCCCTTCAGATATCTTGGCATCCCTTTACACAGCTCCAGAAACTCTTTTGATAATTATGGTGCATTGATCAACAAGATTCAGACACACTTGCATCATTGGACTACAAATTTCTTCTCTTATGCTGGCAGAGCTCAGCTATTGAATTCTGTTATCTTTGGCCTCACTAATTTCTGGTGTGCCACTGCTTTGCTACCTAAGAATGTAGTAAAGCTCATTAACAAGCTCTGTAAGAATTTTTTCTGGAATCAGGAAGATGGGCATAGGAAACTAGTCTTCAAAAGCTGGTCTGATATTTGTTCTCCCTGGAATGAAGAAGGGGTGGACATAAAGGAGTTGCTGTCTTGGAACAAAGCTGTGCTAGCCAAATGGATCTGGACTCTTGATTCTCAACAGGATGGGTTATGGTCTAGATGGATTGCAGCTTACTATTTCTCTACTGATACAATTTGGAACATCCAATCCAAGGATCATTTCTCTGAGAGTTTCAAAAGCATCATAGCTGTTAAAGAGGAGATTCTGCATAACACTCACTCCCCTGTAGCAGCAAGTACCCTCATCCACTCTTGGACTTCTAAAGGCAAGTTCAATATTGCAGCAGCTTATCACTGGTTTCGAAAACACAAGCCTCTTCTTGACTGGGCACCTGCAATGCATCATCAATTTGTCATCCCTAGCCATAGAGTCCTTACTACTTTGGCTCTCCAGCATAAACTTCCTACTCTTGACAATCTTGCTTGTAGGGGTTTGCACATGGTAAACTGGTGTATTCTGTGTAAGGGCAGTCTAGAGACCCATGAACATATCTTCTCTACCTGCTCTTTTACTCAGAAAATTTGGCAGGGTATTTACACTTGGCTAGGTCTGCAAGGAAGGTCTACTATTCCTACTGATGAACTCCTTTGGTGTGTTGCAAAGCCACACTCTCGACATTGGAAGAATGGCTGGATAAGGAGTAGCATTACAGCTACATGCTATCAGATTTGGCATGAGCGCAATGCTCGTATTTTCCAAGGGGTGGAGCATACTGAAGCTCAAATTCTTCATCTTATTCGTTTCAATGTTAGTGCTAGAATTTCTCATAGAGTCACTAGAGCAGTGTATGATAAGGCTATTCAACGATTGATCCTATTTTAGGATTAGTCTAGCCTTTAGGGGATATTCTTTGCCTAGAATGCTTGTCTATCTTGTTCTTTCCCCTTGAGGATGAATAAAATGGACTATAACTTCTTGCAAAAAATAATAATAATAATAATAATAATAATAATAATAATAATAATAATAATAATAATAATAATAATAATAATAATAATAATAATAATAATAATAATAAAAATAAAAATAAAAATAAAAATAATAATAATAATAATAATGTTGTTGCCTTGCTCAAGCGGATCTAGAAATTATCGATCTCGGGATGCGGGACTCGGGTGGTCAACTTACATTTTTACTAGACTTAGCGTTCTTTGTTGCTAAGGGTGTGCGAGCCTGCAATGTTTCTCGGCTCCCCACCAATTTCATGTAAACTATTGTTTTTCTTTTAGTAAAAGTTACGCGCATCCTTTTAATAATAATAATAATAATAATAATAATAATAATAATAATAATAATAATAATAATAATAATAATAATAATAATAATAATAATAATAATAATAATAATAATAATAATAATAATAATAATAATAATAATAATAATAATTATTATAATAATAATAATAATAATAATAATAATAATAATAATAATAATAATAATAATAATAATAATAATAATAATAATAATAATAATAATAATAATAATAATAATAATAATAATTTTGCCTTGCTCAAGCGGATCCGAAATTATCGGTATCTCGGATGCGGGGGGCTCGGGTGGCGCTTACATTTTTACTAGACTTAGCTTTTTATCATTGCTAAGGGTGTGGGAGGCCAGATTGTTTCTCGGCTCCCCACCAATTTCATGTAAACTATTATTTTTCTTTTAATGAAAGTTGCGCGCATCCTTATAATAAAAATAATAAAAATAATAATAATAATAATAATAATAATAATAATAATAATAATAATAATAATAATAATAATAATAATAAAAAAAAAAATAATAATAATAATAATAAAAATAAAAATAAAAATAAAAATAAAAATAAAAATAAAAATAAAAATAATAATAATAATGTTGTTGCCTTGCTTAAGCGGATCTAGAAATTATCGGTATATCAGGATGCGGGGACTCGGGTGGCCGCTTACATTTTTACTAGACTTAGCTTTGCTGTTGCTAAGGTGTGCGAGCCTGCATGTTTCTCGGCTCCCCACCAATTTCATGTAAACTATTGTTTTTCTTTTAGTAAAAGTTGCGCGCATCCTTTTAATAATAATAATAATAATAATAATAATAATAATAATAATAATAATAATTATTATTATTATTATTATAATAATAATAATAATAATAATAATAATATTAATAATAATAATAATGTTGCCTTGCTCAAGCGGATCCAGAAATTATCCGTATCTCAGGATGCGGGGGCTCGGGTGGCCGCTTACATTTTTACTAGACTTATCTTTACTGTTGCTAAGGGTGCGGGAGACCAGATTGTTTCTCGGCTCCCCACCAATTTCATGTAAACTATTATTTTTCTTTTAATGAAAGTTGCGCGCATCCTTATAATAAAAATAATAATAATAATAATAATAATAATAATAATAATAATAATAATAATAATAACAATAATAATAATAACAATAATAATAATAATAATAATAAAAATAAAAATAAAAATAAAAATAAAAATAAAAATAAAAATAAAAATAAAAATAAAAATAAAAATAAAAATAATAATGTTGTTGCCTTGCTCAAGCGGATCTAGAAATTATCGGTATCTCAGGATGCGGGGACTCGGGTGGCCGCTTACATTTTTACTAGACTTAGCTTTGCTGTTGCTAAGGGTGTGCGAGCCCAGAATGTTTCTCGGCTCCCCACCAATTTCATGTAAACTATTGTTTTTCTTTTAGTAAAAGTTGCGCGCATCCTTTTAATAATAATAATAATAATAATAATAATAATAATAATAATAATAATAATAATAATAATAATAATAATAATAATGTTGTTGCCTTGCTCAAGCGGATCTAGAAATTATCAGTATCTCAGGATGCAGGGACTCGGGTGGCCGCTTACAGTTTTAAAAGACTTAGCTTTGCAGTTGCTAAGGGTGTGGGAGCCTAGATTGTTTCTCAGCTCCCCGTCAATTTCATGTAAACTATATTCTTCTTTTAATGAAAGTTGCGCGCATTCTTTTAATAATAATAATAATAATAATAATAATAATAATAATAATAATAATAATAATAATAATAATAACAATAACAATAACAATAACAATAACAATAACAATAACAATAACAATAACAATAACAATAACAATAACAATAACAATAACAATAACAATAACAATAACAATAACAATAACAATAACAATAACAATAACAATAACAATAACAATAACAATAACAATAACAATAACAATAACAATAACAATGACAATAATAATGATAATAATAATAATAATAATAATAATAATAATAATAATAATAATAATAATAATAATAATAATAATAATAATAATAATAATAATAATAATAATAATAATGATTATAATATTGTTGCATTGCTCAAGCGAATCTAGAAATTCTCGTTATCTCAGGATGCGGGGGCTCGGGTGACCGCTTATATTTTTAATAGACTTAGCTTTGCTGTTGCTAAGGGTGTCGGAGCCCGATTGTTTCTCGGCTCCCCACCAATTCCATGTAAATTATTATTTTTTTTTAATAAAAGTTACGCGCATCCTTTTAATAATAATAATAATAATAATAATAATAATAATAATAATAATAATAATAATAATAATAATAATAATAATAATAATAATAATAATAATAATAATAATAATAATAATAATAATAATGTTGTTGCCTTGCTCAAGCGGATCTAGAAATTCTCGGTATCTCAGGATGCGGGGGCTCGGGTGGCCGCTTACATTTTTACTAGACGTAGCTTTGTTGTTGCTAAGGGTGTGGGAGCCCAGAATGTTTCTCGGCTCTCCACCAATTTCATGTAAACTATTATTTTTCTTTTAATAAAAGCTGCGCGCATCCTTTTAATAATAATATTAATAATAATAATAATAATAATAATAATAATAATAATAATAATAATAATAATAATAATAATAATAATAATAATAATAATAATAATAATAATAATAATAATAATAATAATAATGTTGTTGTCTTGCTCAAGCGGATCCAGAAATTATCGTTATCTCAGGATGCGGGGGCTCGGGTGGCCGCTTACAGATTTACAAGACTTAGCTTTGCAGTTACTAAGGGTGTGAGAGCCTTGATTGTTTCTCGGCTCCCCGCCAATTTCATGTAAACTATTATTTTTCTTTTAATGAAAGTTGCGCGCATCCTTTTAATAATAATAATAATAATAATAATAATAATAATAATAATAATAATAATAATAATAATAATAATAATAATAATAATAATAATAATAATAATAATAATAATAATAATAATAATAATGTTGTTGCCATGCTCAAACGGATCCAGAAATTATCGGTATCTCAGGATGCAGGGACTCGGGTGGTCGCTTACAGTTTTACAAGAGTTAGCTTTGCAGTTGCTAAGGGTGTGGGAGCCTAGATTGTTTCTCAGCTCCCCACCAATTTCATGTAAAATATTATTTTTCTTTTAATGAAAGTTGCGCGTATTCTTTTAATAATAATAATAATAATAATAATAACAACAATAATAATAATAATAATAATAATAATAATAATAATAATAATAATAATAATGATTATAATGTTGTTGCCTTGCTCAAGCGGATCCAGAAATTATCGGTATCTCAGGATGCGGGGGCTCGGGTGGCCGCTTACATTTTTACTAGACTTAGCTTTATCATTGCTAAGGGTGTGGGAGGCCGTTTGTTTCTCGCTCCCCACCAATTTCATGTAAACTATTATTTTTCTTTTAATGAAAGTTGCGCGCATCCTTATAATAAAAATAATAATAAAAATAATAATAATAATAATAATAATAATAATAATAATAATAATAAAAATAATAATAATAATAATAATAATAATAATAATAATAATAATAATAATAATAATAATAATAATAATAATAATAATAATAATAATAATAATAATAATAATGTTGCCTTGCTCAAGCGGATCCAGAAATTATCGGTATCTCAGGATGCGGGGGCTCGGGTGGCCGCTTACATTTTTACTAGACTTAGCTTTGCGGTTGCTAAGGGTGTGGGAGGCCAGATTGTTTCTCGGCTCCCCACCAATTTCATGTAAACTATTATTTTTCTTTTAATGAAAGTTGCGCGCATCCTTATATAATAATAATAATAATAATAATAATAATAATAATAATAATAATAATAATAATAATAATAATAATAATAATAATAATAATAATAATAATAATAATAATAATAATAATAATAATAATAATAATAATAATAATAAACAATAACGTTGAGAGGAGAGGGGAGAGGGAAGTGCGACTGGCAATCGTGACCTACTGCGCTGCTGCCTCTACCGCCTGCTGCCGTCACCATCAGTACCTAAATCATCACCCTCACACCGTCGGCGTGAGATCATCGGTGCTGGAGTGTCGGTTGGGGTGGTGGTTTTCGCGATTAGGGCAGAAATCTGCGTTTTAGGGCAGACGGGTTTTGCGATTTAGGGCTTCCTTTTCCGGTGAGTTGCCGCCGTTGACTACCAACATCCACCCACGTCGACCTTTAGACCTTACGTCGTTGGTCAGGGGAAGGTTTTGTTGGTCGTTTTCCGGCGAGGGTCTGTTGTTTCGTGGGTGTAGCAGTAAGCCGTCTTTTTCAGGGGCATTTGTCGCCTTCTTGCGTCACTTGTCGACCTGCGCTGCCATCAGTTGGCTTTTAGACCTCAA
This sequence comes from Silene latifolia, assembly GCF_048544455.1. NCBI lineage: Eukaryota > Viridiplantae > Streptophyta > Magnoliopsida > Caryophyllales > Caryophyllaceae > Silene > Silene latifolia. Next base: position 478,005,905 of record NC_133538.1, on the reverse strand, counting down.
GTCACCGGTCATCTTGGTGGTGGCTGACGGCAAGGCTTTGTTTTACCTCCCACCGGTGCGTTTTTTATTGTTCTTTACCGTTTGTTTTTTTCATTCTTTTCGCTGTTTCTTTTGTTCTACTTGTTTGCCGTGCTGTGGTGGTCCGTTTCCCTGCCAGTGATCGGCCACAACACCTGCCACCGCCTGGGGTGTGTGGGGTTAGGATTGTTGTGGGTGTTGCGGTTTGTGTGGTGTGGAGTTTCGGGTTGTGTGAGTCTTGGGCCGGTTGTCATCAGTTTTTGGTGGTGGTCCTTGGTGTTTCAACGCCACCGTGTGCGAGGAGGGGTGTTGGGGTTCTGTTGTCCTTACATGCCTGAGCTAGTACGATACCATTGTCCTTTTTCGAGTCTTCACGGCTGTCGGGATGGTTTCGGTAAGGGCCTTACAAAGGCACTTAAGCGAAAATTTCCAGTGCGGCATTGTAATGACGGTGCGTTGGACCTTACGCGTCAGACTCTTACTGATAGTTTGACTGTTTATTCCAATGCCGAGAGTATTTTGAGACGGATGAGCCTCTGGTTGTGTGGGGTGTGTTTTATGACCCGTACTGTTAGAGCTAGATGTCGGCATAGTCGGGGTGATGTTGTGGAGCATCCGGGGTGTGTTGATGGCATTTACTCCTTCCATATTCATGGTATTCCGAGACCTTTGGCTCCTTCTACTTCGGGTTCTTCTGATGATAGTGTAGAGCTCGTTCAGTGGTCTATATCTTCGTTGGATCGTTTGCTGTCTTTAGGCCTTCGCACCGTGAAGTCAGTCCCTCCTAAGTGCCGTCTTGGGTTTGCTCGGGCTTTGAAAGGGGCCTTGGATGCGGTGTTTGATGCCCCTAGTGATCTCTCCCGCTGGGTTCGTTTGCTTGTTCTACCGATGTGTCTGCTCAGGACTTTTGTTCCTCGGAGTAATCATGAGTGTCGGACTGCTATTCGGCGTCAGCATCAGGAGGAGAGTATTGCCAGGGCTTTACTTGCTTGGGGGTCACCTGGAGGGGGTTTGCAGTTGTTACAGGAGTGTTTTGATGAGGGTCCTTCTTCTTTTTCTGTGGATGAGGATCTGGATTTGAGTGAGCTTAACCTTCGCCAATGCCGGCGGAAGATTACTGATGGCCATTATACTGCTGCTGTACGGGTGCTTTCTTCCTCTGGGGTCGCCCCCTACTCCGATGCCACTCTCGTGGCCCTGCGTGAGAAGCATCCTGTCGCCCCGCCTCCTTCATTGCCTCCTCTGTCTGGGGATCATCATCCTCTGGTTGCCTCTTCCGCGGTGGTCTTGGATATGATTCGGAGCTTCCCTCGTGGTACTTCTTGTGGGAGGGATGGTTTTCGTGCTCAAGACCTTATGGACTGCTTTGAGTGGCGCCGCTTTGTGGCTATCTCCGATGATTTGATCACTTCTATTACTAGGGTGGTTAATCTTTTTCTTGAGGGCCGGTGTCCTCTTCCTCTGGGTGAGTACATTGCCAGCGCCCCTCTCACGCCACTTGTTAAACCGGGTGGTGGAGTTCGTCCTATTGCTGTTGGTACGGTCTGGAGACGGCTTGTCTCTAAGGTTGGTGCTTCTTTGGTTGGCCCGTCTTTATCTTCTTATTTTGATGGGCTACAGTTCGGGGTGGGTGTGTCCGGTGGAGGAGAGGCTATCTTGCATGCCTTGAACCGGCTTGTTGAGGCTCGGGGGGATCAGGTGGGTCTTTCTATGTTGCTGGTTGATTTCCAGAATGCGTTCAACCTTGTTGACCGTTCGACCATGCTCCAGGAGGTTCGCCGTCATTGCCCGGCTCTATCCCGTTGGGTGGAGTTTTGTTATTCCTGCCCTGCCCGCCTTTTTTATGGGGAGCACTGCTTGTGGTCTTGTCAGGGTGTTCAGCAGGGTGATCCGTTGGGGCCTTTGCTTTTCGCGTTGGTTTTGCATCCCTTG
>NC_133538.1:477931455-477998955 GCF_048544455.1 Silene latifolia | reverse complement strand
ACATCAATGAGCGTCAAGGCCCCAACCCCCCGTCCATCCATGATATTATGGATTTTAACGCTTGCTTGGCTAGGTGCGCTTTAGATGATATGCATAGCATAGGGTCTGAGTTCACTTGGACAAACAAGCAGGACCCCCTCACTAGAACTTGGGCTAGACTTGATCGAACCTTAATCAGCCCGACTTGGACTTCCATTCATTCTGCTTCTTTTGCTGAAATCCTGCCCCCTGGTATCTCTGACCACTCCCCCTTGATGGTGGTTCTGCCTGGTGGGCTGAGGATTACTAGATCCTTCAGCTTTCTCAACACGTGGATCACAAATCCTGGCTACACGAACCTGGTTGCTGCAGCATGGAATACCCCCTGCTATGGCACCCCCACCTTCCAGCTGTTCTTCAAGCTCAAGGCCGTCAAGAAGGCTCTCTCTTCTCTTCATCAAAGAAGCTACTCTGCTATCAAGACCAAAATTAATGGTTCTCAAAGGGAGTTGGAAAATTGCCAAAAACTACTCCAAGATGACCTTTTCTCTCCTACTCTCATTGCTCGTGAAAGACTTCTCATTGCTCAATACAAAGACCTTTGCAAAGCTGAAAACGACATCCTTTTTCAACGAGCAAAGGTCTCAAATATTAAAGCTGGTGACTGCTCCTCTGCTTTCTTTTTTGCAAAAATCGCAGCCCGCAAACATCAAAGTACTATTGGTTCCATCATTGATAAAGATGGAATTAGGAGAGACGGGATTGGTGAAGTTAACAATGCTTTTGTGGATTACTATTCTCACCTCCTTGGCACAACTTCAAATGTCGCCCCCTTAGAGAATTTTCTCTTCCAGGATGCCCCCGTTGTTTCTGATGATGCTAGGGACCATCTATCTAGATCTGTTACCCGGGAAGAGATTAAAATGGCGTTGTTCAAGATCGGTTCCACAAAGAGCCCTGGACAAGACGGCTTCTCCTCTGCTTTCTTTAAGAATGAGTGGCATCTCATTGGCGACCTTTTTTGTTCCGCCGTTGAAGAGTTCTTTAGAAAAGGCAAGATGATGAGGAAGGTCAACACTACCCTAATTGCTCTGATTCCCAAGAAAACCGTGCCCTCCACGGTTCTTGATTTTCGCTTATTTCCCGCTGCTCGGTTGTTTACAAGACGATAAGTAAAATCCTTGCTCGCCGTCTCAAACATTTGCTCCCGACATCATTGGCAATGAACAGTTTGCTTTCATAAAGGGGCGAAATATTTTTGAAAACATAATGATGACCCAAAATTTGATCAAGAATTACAATCAGGGAGCCACTTCCCCAAGATGCCTTATTAAGGTCGATATCCGCAAAGCTTTCGATACTATCCAATGGAATTTCATCTCTTCCATGCTCAAGGGCCTGAATTTCCCAGATAGGTTTATCGCTTGGGTCATGGGTCGATCTCTTCCACTTGGTATTCTTTGAAAATCAATGGCACTACTAGTGGCTTCTTCCCGGAAAGCTGAGTCCGACAAGGGGACCCCATTTCACCCTATATTTTTGTTCTAGGAATGGAGATGCTCTCAAGATACTTAAGACGGATTCACCTTCAGCACTGTGTTTCCTATCACCCGAAATGTGCAAAATCGAACCTCAACCACTTGATCTTTGCTTTGACTTCATGATCTTCGTTAGAGGTGATGTCCCCTCTTCTCAAGCCGCGCCCACCGCCTTCGTGTCTTTGCTAACATCTCTGGACTCCACGCTAGCCCATCCAAAACAAGCATTTTTTTTGGCGGAGTTCAGACAGACATTAAAAATCAAATTCGGAGCATCACGGGTTTCTCTGAGGATTTCTTTCCGTTCCGCTATCTTGGCATCACAATGAATCTTGGTAGACTCTCTCCCACAATGTACAACCTGATGATTGATAAAATCCAAGGCGCAATTCAACATTGGTCTTGTAATTTTTTGTCTTACGCGGGGAAGCTACAACTTATTAATGCTGTGGTCTTTGGTCTCGAAAATTTTTGGTGTTCTGCTCTTCTGCTCCCCCTTTATGTTACTAGAATGGTTAATAAATTATGCAAGGATTTTTTCTGGGGCATAAGTGCGGGTCAGAGAAAGATGAGCTACAAGAGCTGGAATTCTATTTGTGCGCCTTGGGACGAAGGCGGCTTCAACGTCAAAGAGCTTGTTAGCTGGAATAAAGCACTCCTCAGTAAGTGGATCTGGCAACTTACCACGCACCGTGACAGTCTTTGGGACTCTTGGAGTCGCACTTATAACCTTAAAGGCAAGTCTATCTGGGATGGTCACGCTCTCACTCGTCATGGTGAGAGTTGGAGGGATATTATTAAAGTCAAGGACGCACTTATTGAGCTTCTTTGGTTCCAAGGCCGCTTTGCTTTTTCTATGCTCAATCACCGTGCGTCTCCCACGGCAAGTTCGGGTGGGTCGGGCTTATAGCCTTTTCCGACATTGCAGACCTAAGCTCAGATGGACTACCCCCCTTCGGTCTGACAGCATCCTTCCAAAACGCCGCATTTGCGTTATCCAAGTCCGTGCAAAGACCAGCTTGCTGCCAACGAGACAATATCAACAAAGGGGTCTTATGCTCGTCAATAGATGTTGCCTTTGTATGGCTGCTCAAGAGTCACATCGACATTTGTTTTTCAGATGCTCCTTCTCCCAACAGGTTCGACGTAACATGTTAGCTTGGCTGGGGGTTTCGGGTTCGAGCTCAGATATCGATATTAAAAATTACCTCTACAAAATTAATGTTGGAAACAAATGTAACAGTTGGAGGAATATTCTTTCTGGTTGTAGTGTCGCGGGTATGGTCTATGCCATCTGGGAGGAGAGAAACAATCGTCTTTTTGGAGAAATACAAGCCACGCCGGAGATGGTAGCTGCTAAGCTTCAAAGTATTTTGAAAATCCGCCTTTCTGATAATCAGCACCCTCGGATTAGACAGTGGTAAGATTTTACAAATTAATTTGTGTGTTTGGATTAACGGAACTTTAGTGCTTTCTCGGTCATTAGTGTTTTTGTAAGATGCCTTCTCATTTCTTTTCTTTCCCTATATGGACGAATACAAATGAGTTTAACTTTCTTGCAAAAAAAAAAAAATAATAATAATAACAATAACAATAACAATAACAATAACAATAACAATAACAATAACAATAACAATAACAATAACAATAACAATAACAATAACAATAACAATAACAATAACAATAACAATAACAATAACAATAACAATAACAATAACAATAATAACAACAATAATAATAATAATAATAATAATAATAATAATAATAATAATGATTATAATGATTATAATATTGTTGCATTGCTCAAGCGAATCTAGAAATTCTCGTTATCTCAGGATGCGGGCTCGGGTGGCTTATATATTTTTAATAGACTTAGCTTTGCTGTTGCTAAGGTGTCGAGCCCGATTGTTTCTCGGCTCCCCACCAATTCCATGTAAACTATTATTTTTTTTTTTAATAAAAGTTACGCGCATCCTTTTAATAATAATAATAATAATAATAATAATAATAATAATAATAATAATAATAATAATAATAATAATAATAATAATAATAATAATAATAATAATAATAATAATAATGATAATAATAATAATAATAATGATAATAATAATAATAATAATAATAATAATAATAATAATAATAATAATAATAATAATAATAATAATAATAATAATAATAATAATAATAATAATAATAATAATAATAATAATGTTGTTGTTGCCTTGCTCAAGCGGATCCAGAAATTATCGGTATCTCAGGATGCGGGTGTAACACCCCCATACTCCAAGTGCCTCACCAGGACCACTCAGGTATAAGGATGCCACCATCTCGGTTGCCCGAGGTACTGAATATCATAAGACAATAAAGAAACGTACTTTTATAGTAATTATAGATTAAGTGATTACATGTTCAAACCAAAACTAATAAAAGGAATTACAAGGTTCTCATACGGTCTACAAATAAAACTATCAAAGCTACTAGACTTCGTCCCGACACAAGAAGACTTCTAACTGCCACGCGATGACTCATCCCAGCTATCCCATACGCGTCATATCACACTGCGCTCAATCACCGCTCACCACCCCGAATGGATCACCACGCTTTTAAAACATTTAAACGGGTCGATACTAATCACACAATTCAATACATACATCAACAATAAGATAAACAGACAATTTGAACTCACACACACACACACACACACCACCACCATTCCCATCATCTCAATCCTCGATCGTCCATTGGACCAGCCATTGCCGATGGGGGACCGCAGCCGTTCCCACCTAAGCCCCGCTCATCGTACGAGCGATAACCCCGTCCATTAATGTGCACATCCCCTTTCGTGGCGGGTTCCACGAAGGGCGAAACTAGGGCGTGAGATCACTCCCGCAAGTGACCCCACTCAGCCGAGAACGCATCTCGAGAGCCATAGGAACCAATCACAATCACAATCACAATCACAATCAACATATCAAATAACTAACTACAAAGACATCACCAATATCCCATTATGGGACTAATACGAGTAGAAATCCTACCTGAAAGCACAACACGCAGACGGTATCTACAAAATGTATCAAAACGGCTCCTCTACGAATTCTCCTCCTATCATACAACACATAAAGACTACACATCACAAACTACACACCAAAAACCCCAATTCCTAAATTAGGGTTTCACCAATCTTAACAAAACATTATATAAATTATATTAAAAGCTTACCCTCGACGCAAGGGATCCAAGACACGAACTACGATACTGAACCGACCGTCGAACTCCGGAATTGTCAAGAACGCGATTAGGAAGAAGAACTAGTTGCTTTCTCTCTTAAACAGGTTTTAGGTTTTGTAAAAAGTGATTTAAAACAATGACGAATATGTTTAAATACCTTAATCGCGTAATTAACAAAACCCGAGAAAACTCCCCCGTAAAACTGGACACTCGATCGAGTACCCAAGGTACTCGATCGAGTACCCCCTTACTCGATCGAGTGCCCCAGCTACTCGATCGAGTACCCAACAGGTCAGAAACTATTTTTAAAACGCAACACACCCTTACTCGACAGAGTAAGACCTACTCGATAGAGTACCCCAAGACCTATAAATACGGAGTATTACAGTCTTCCCTCCTTAAAAAGAACTTCGTCCCCGAAGTTCAACCCATACATAAAAACAACCATACTGACTCGACCAAGACACAACAACTTAGCTAAGGACTCAAGAACTCGACCGAACATAGAACATGAACTCTTAACACCCACTCCACCAACAATGTTTACTTCCACAACATGACTCACTATACCGTATCTACCGCATATATATCTCTCACGATACCAACTCCATACATAACCAACTACCATCCTCTAATGCTGCTAGCTCCATAATATCATCAACTATCAAATCCAATACCAAGACACTCATAGACATCAAACGGAATGTTACATTCTACCACCCTTAAAAGGAACTTCGTCCTCGAAGTTTACTCACACTCGTAACCGCATTATCCAACTGTCAACACTAGTGAAATATTCTCACACTCCTAAACATCACGCTACTACAAGCACGGTCATGACCTTTAATCAAATCACTCACAACACGAATCGACCTTTTATTCTACAACTTCCGAATATATTACCGTATGTACAACCATCAAAATCTGTTTTATCGCATCCTACTCCTCTTAGGACAAATGTTACGTCCTCGTAACTCACTAATACCAAACCATATCTATATCTCATTACCCTCTGTACCACCACATGTCAAAGATAACCGTCTATAAACCAAACACTCACCATTCTTATATTCAAGGCTCTCATACAGAAACATTTCCCATTCCTCAACTCATTCGGCATAGCACCTAACCTATACCATAAACTCGTAGCAAATCACCATACCCACTCTTCATTATTACTGCCAAACAACATACCTCTCTATGTAAGGCACTTATCTCCCAGAAGCATAACTCACGATCCACACTCGTTACGTACACGCACACTAGATCCTCAAGTTCTTTCTTTCATTACCGCAAAATTCATACACAACTTAACATGACACTAATTTCCCCAACACCCTACACTCACTGTCTCAACAAAAGATTATGAACTACCTGCCGCTTTCAGATCATTACAACACATGATCCACGAATCATTTTCCATTACCATGTCTACCGATGTCTCATCTGAAAACAAGATCAAAATTACCGTAACAACCTCTCACAACCGTGTCCCATCAACAGATTATCACTATCCCATGACAACAACGAAACATATTCAACTTTATTTCACATCATACTCTACCTCATTCCCACTTAACCTGGTAAAGAAAACATGAATAAGCAAGACAACTATCTATCAGCACAAACTGACACTCGCAGAGGGCAACCTCAAACAAAACAACAATCTATGTATAACTGGTCCGAAACTCGAATCATAATCATCCCGCCTACTCTACCACAACCGGTGACGGCATCACAACACCGCCACCAACAAACACACCGTAGTGCGAAAATACCCGCATCACAAAGACTATGTACCGTGCCCGGATCACCACCCGAGGCACCACAACCACACCGATAGACATCACAATCGCATACAATTCCCATAAATCGACTCAAAGATAACTCCTCGACAAGAAAACTTACTCAAACCCACCTTATTAAATCACCACGCAACATATTATATGGATAAACAGATAAGCATCTCATGAACATCATCTCTACCATTTCACGGAATACACATGTGTTATCAATACGCATAAAATTATAACTAGCCATGTCAAATCAATCAAATTATTACCTTTTTGGATATCATTCAATTAGATTACCGTATCCAACATATATATATATATTACAGAACATTCATAAAACAACTTTATAATTATCACACCATACCACTTCTTGTGAGGTCAGAACCTCACACAAATATTTACACATATCATAGACCCGTAATCACAACCAACTAGTCAATCCTGACCACGTAAGTTACCACTCGAAAAAGGTTACCTGCTGCCCGAGTTTAACTCATATGCCCCTCACAACATATTCCCCCATTCGCACAATCATCACTTCCTGCCAAATATAACCATACCTTCTGTAGATACCCGTATCCGTCGATATTGGAATTTATAGAGAACCCGACAAACACCCGATGATGATAGGACACATGTATTCTTTAGTTGTCACTGTCATTATTTGGAGCTCGTTTTACGATGTAGAGTGGGCGTCGTCGATGAAGTATTTTATTAATTTAAATGATATTTAAATTAATGTTTTTTAGTGAGTTCATTTTATTAATTTAAATGATATTTAAATTATGGTTTTTTTGAGGTGAATTCAATTTATTTTATTTTATTTTGAATTTATTTTCCCAAGTTTATTTTATTGAAAATAAAATAAATATTTGATTTGAAAAATCATTTTATGGGTATATTTGATTTGAAAGTCATTTATTTTAATGAGTTAATTGATTTGAAAAATCGATTTGAAAATCGAAAAGAACTCGTTTTGAACACTTGTTTTTGAGCTCGATTTTAGCTCGGTTTTTGAGCCCGTTTCCTTTACGAATTGGCACGAATCTCGAGTACACTAACCCACCTAAGCCAATACCCATCCACCCTTGTTCGAACCCCCCAAACCATGGCCCAAATTCTCGTCCCAAACAACCCCAAACAGCCCGCAACAAACGATGCAGCCCCCTGTTTTGGCAGCTCTTTCCCGAGCCCAAAACCCGCTCCAAACACCACCAAGACCCGTACCCATTAACCCTGTAATCACCAAGAAAACCCCTCTCAAACCCTCCCAAAACCGGCTGGACAGCAGCCATACGGGATGAAGCCCGATTGCCTCTCCCTCTCTTTTAACCTACTTTAACTCCTTATAAATACCACCCCTTCACCATACATTCATTCCTCTAAGTCCTCCATACATCCAAGCATCACATACAAGCTTTAAACCTCAGAAACAAACCCTAAACATCCTTCAAAAACCCTAAACAAAACCGACACACAAACTGAAACTGTTTGTGTGTCCTCTTCGAAAACCCTTTCGTTCCTCCCTCAAACCTCCATAAAAATTCGAGTTTCTTGTTCCTAATTAACCACATAACATCCATCTACACATTAGACAAAGAATTACGAGCCAAATTGCCCTTGAGAGTACACGAAATCCCTCGAAAAACAGAGTGAAATAACACTCTGTTTTCGCGGTTTCTTCTTGTCTGTCCAGTTCTGTTTGTGCTCGTTTTTCGTGCCCAATAACCCAAAACGAGCAGGGGTTGCTTTAAGATCCTTGTTCTTCTCTCTTTCTAGTTTCCGAAACATCTTTCGGATCGAATTTTCGTCGTGAAACGAGGGAGATATCACTGTTTTAAAATCGCTGTCCAGAAACTTTCCAAAACCCGTGTTTGCTTTGTTCTTCGTCGACGACGGCCTCTCGAGATAAAATCTACCATCGATTACGACCCAAGACGGTGTCAATGATACATGTAGGTTGAGGGTGCATCAAATCCCCTTCTCTTTTCTCTTTTTATTTCGTTTTTTTATGCTTTTTTTATAGTTTGTTTTTTTGTTTGTTTTCGTTTTGTTTATCGTTTGTTTTAATTAACTATGAAACTAGTTAGTCCGAGTATGAGTTAAAGTACCACCACGAACACCCGCGTTGACTTGAGATGGGAAAAGAAACCGCTACTTCTGTCGGTCGTACACCCCCGTCTCATTTACATATCCTCGTGTTCAAGGTAGGGCATAAATAAAACGAGTTGTCTAACTTTCATCGCTTTCACCCCTTTATCAAGCTTCGCCAAATCGATGCACCCTAGGACCCGTTGCATGTTAGTTTAACCTCTGGTTGTTAACCTATAACGTATTTAGATGACTTTAATTTAATTTAATAACCTATTTAGACACGATAGGTGGCTTCGACGTAAGTTATAAAATCAATCGACGATTCTGTAATTAATTGAATGCATCTCTCTCTTTCACCTAATTTCTCGCTAGTATAAGAGTGCGTGACTAGCACCTTCTTATTGACACTCGATGAGTTAAATTAATTAGCGAATTTGACCTAATTAGACCCTTTAGGCCGTGTAGAATGCACCCTTGCGCGACAATCAATCGACATCGTTTTTAACTCGTTTTCTAACTTGTTTCCTATCCTTTTTCGCAATCATTCGATCTAACCAATGAATCTAACTTAGGAACTAGGTTGGCCTTGTCTTGGCCGTGAGGGTGGCCGTTGGTTTGGGCCGTGGGGTGGCCGTTTTACTTACCTTTCTCGTTTTGTTTTTATACCGTTTGTTTCCTCGTTGTTTCATTGTTTGTAATTTATCGTTTGTTATCGAGTTGTACCTTTTTTCAAGTTAGCTTTCTTTTATTGAGTCAAAACCTCTTCAAAAACCTTGGTCTTGTTTGGTTAGACGGTTGTTCCCCAATGCTTGTAGGAGCGTAGTAAACCGCATGTTGTTTAAAGCAACATGGCCTGGTTTATGCTAATGCATGCTTTGGTGCGTAGCCTTATGTCTAATTCGATGAGATTAAGCGCGAGCACGCATTACGAGGAGTGACCCAAGGACCGTGGGTCATGTGAGCCGTGGGCCACCCTCATGTGCACGGTTTTCAAGGCCCAATGGCCGTGTGTTTTGTGTCGTGTTTTGAGTCGTATGTAGCAATTGTAATTAGATCGAGTTGTAATTTATTTATCGTTGTGTCGGCATGAAATGCCTGGTTTGTAATAGGTAGATCCCAACGGCTCCCCCATTCCCCATCAAGCCTTGTTTGCTTTCGTTTGAATGTTGCTAGATCAATCAACCCACATGCTAAATTACAACTTTGACAAAGTTAGTTTAGTTGCATCTAAAACGACATAGAAATTGTTGTCACATGATAGGGTTAAAACAACGTTTGCATATCATACATCGCAGTAGCTATGACCTTGTTTGAAATCCGACACTTGACTTAGTAGAGGCCGTTATCGACGGGCGGGGTTGGGTGTCCTTATGGGCTTCCCAACACGTACCCTCACCCCTTACTCAAGATCTATGGTTTGTGGATCCGTCTAAATACCATTGGATTACGAGAGTCATTCAAATCGAGTGATATAGGGTACAAGTCTTTATCTTTAATCACTCGTAGTCGATGGGCTTTATGCTTTTCGATGAAAGGTGTAAAGTTGACTTGAACGGTTCCAAGTTCCCAAAAACTTGGTGGCGACTCTAATATGTCTTAATTCGATTCGAAAGAACCTCGAGTCGATTATGCCTAGTGTGGATCCCGAGGACGCAGCCTTCCCGAGGGCCTTGTCCACGCTTTGGCGACTACTGGGAAAAGAGGACTAGTTACACTGTGTTTCTAGGGTCTTTTCCTCCGAGGTGAAACTTGAAAAGAAAGTGTTGGAAAGTAAAACATTACTCATAGTGCTACGATTCATGCATAAACCCTTAAGGACTTGCCCGGGCCGTCCCAGCGTTTCTTCGTGATGCGTGGGGGGCGACGTCCCACTATGCTCGGAAGCTGCACATTGCTCGCTTCCACTTCGCCTCGCGTGGTTCTTGATGGTGGGGACGATCTTCTAGGTACTTTACCTTAAGACACCTTACTGTATAAGACCGCAAAAGGATGGAGGGCATAGACCTTCTCGTAGAAGACTTGCCGAGACTTAGAGATGTCTAGGAGCATACATCCTTATAACATGAGAATGACAATGTGCAATTTGTTTTCCCAAGTCTTTTTTCGAAAATTCCCATGTCCTTTTCAAAACCGAACTTTTGAACAACTTACTTTCAAACTAGCATGGTTTTAAAAACGCGAATGCTGCCCAAATAGGACTAGAATTTTCGCCCAAATTGAGCTTTTATAGCGACATGTGCCCATTTCAAATCTCATTTTCAAATCAATCCTTCGTTTTTCAAAATCAATCCAAAATGTTTCTCGAACCTCAATCAAGCATGAAATGCGCCGAGTCATGTCCGGGTCATGGCCGTGTTAGGCCGGGTTTGTTTCGTTCTAAGAGTCTAGAACACGACCTTGTTGGGTCACCCAAACTCACCTCTTGGGCTCTGAGTCATGTTGGTCGACCTTTTGGTCTAGAATAGTCCACAAAAAACGTCCAAGCTAGGCCTTATGGACGTTTCACTCGAACCCATGGGCTATGTTAGCCCAATCACGGGTTTAGTCACACCAAGTCCAGTTTAGAATCGAGTTATGACAGTTTGAGTCATGTCGTTCTGTCGAGTCTAAAATGAACCGATGTCTAAATCAAACCGTGAGTTGAACCTTTGGTTAGTCAATCTCAAGTCGAGTCTTTGTTCAAGTCAAGTTAGGGTCGTGTCCTTAAGTGTGCAGGGGCTCTTACTTTAAATATTGACTCGACGGGTTTTCTTGTATAAAGGCCGCCCAAAACCCGACGTCAAGCAATGGAAGATGCTGTTAACAAGCTTACTGAGGCCGTGAACCTCATGATGACCCGAATGGATGCAATCGAATCCAAGCTAGGTGAAGATTCCCCTCCACCACTGACCGACCTGGAGAAACGGTTCAAGTTCATTGAGGACCGTCTGAAACTCTCCCAGGGAAGAACATCCACTATGAGAATGCTAGGGCCTATGCCCCAGATTCAGACAAGTTGCCCACGAACATGGTACTCACTGACATCCCCAAGTTCAAGGGCACCTAAGATCCAGTCCACCATGTTAAGGCCTATAAAGGGTACTTAGCATCAAGGGAGTGCTCACGACATGCTCTCTGAAATTTTTGCTCAATCTCTGGATGAACACCCGAAGGCGTGGTTCTACAATCTTGACCTTAAGAACTTCCCCACTTTCGAAGATATTACGGTGGAGTTCTTCAAGCACTATGCTGATAATGTCGAGATTCAAACCAACATAAGAACATTGGAGGTGATGACACGAAAGACAAAGAAGGCTTTATCGAATTCCTTGCAAGATGGCGCACGAAAGCGTGAAATTAGCCAAGAAGCCTGATGAAGTTGAAATGGTAGATAAGTTCGTAAAGAATCTACGACCTATTTACCGCAATGCTCTGAAATACTAGAATTTCGGCTCTTTCAAAGAATTGATAAGAATCGGGATAAAGGTAGAAGATGATGTCATAAGGGCAGAGGCTGAAAGGCCGAAAGGGTACCAAGGGGCCTCATCGTCTAAGGACAAGGCCCCAGCAACGGCCCATATTGATGAAGCCATCAATCTCTTAGAAGGGCAATCGAAGAAGTCGCAGCGCCAAACACCTAGGGCATTCACCGATATCGGATGCACTTATACATACGCTCTCCAAAGGCTCATGGCCCAGGGAAAGCTGAAGCCCATTGGTCCAACTCCGGACCCTCCCGCTGATCAACAAGGTAAATGGTATAAACCAAATGCCTATTGTGCCTTTCATCAAGGGAAAGGACACGATACTGAAAGGTGCTTTAGACTAAAGCACGAAATTCAAGATATGATTGAGAACGGAACGCTCCCAATCCCAGCCATAAAACCCAATAACATCACCAATCCATTTGGCGATCACTCCAACTTTATTTCTGTCGAAGACAATGTCGATTATTCCCATCTTATACGCCCATGTCACTTGAAAGGGGTGTTCATCGGGAAGATATTTGTGGATTGCTTTGAATTCTTGTCAAACCCGAAGAATGAAATTCAAGTCGGGAGTCTTGCTCTAGAATGTACTCCTCTCGTTAACGAAGTTAATAAAAGATAATTCAATTCACCAACCTTCATCATTGGCGTAGATCCTCAGAGGACTACCTCGGGATGGAGGCAGACCATCACAGGGATCAAGGACAAGAGCCGAGCATCTAAGCTGACAGCTGAACAAGAGAAAGCTCAAGACCAGATTTGAAAATTATGAGTCGGGATCTGTTTTCTTATCTTAGTCGAGTCGAGTCTAGGATTTTCTTTTCTTGAAGTTGAGTCGTTTGTTCCACGATGACCTAGGATGTGTCCTAGGAATCGTTCCTTCGAGTCTGTTAAGCATGTCTCATTCCAATAAAAAAGTTGCAGTTTCGTTTCCAAATATGTCTTGT
Organism: Silene latifolia; assembly: GCF_048544455.1. NCBI lineage: Eukaryota > Viridiplantae > Streptophyta > Magnoliopsida > Caryophyllales > Caryophyllaceae > Silene > Silene latifolia. Next base: position 477,985,903 of record NC_133538.1, on the reverse strand, counting down.
TTCCAATCCTCAATCATTCTGAAAGTATGATAAAATGCACAACACACTCAAAGGCATCCCTGGGGTAGAAATATGTCCCGTTTCAAAATGCAAGGTACAATAGGATTCCGTGTTTGATTCCTTTACCTATTCCATGTCTGGCGGTAGAAAACCTCCATCAAAACCAATGCTTAATACAAGCCTTTAGATGATTCTATGATGAACCCGGACTAGCTTCTGGTTTCCCTATCGATGATGGAAGGCAAGCCCATCCCCACAAAATCATCCCATCTCGAAGAGAGAAGATATCAACCCGTTCTAACAAGGAATTGTTAGTCCCTACCCAATTTAGTTGGCGAAGCCCAGTTTTCAAGGTGTATCCATTTATGACTAAGAGAATGAAGAGAAGATCATTTTCAAAGAGAGAAAAAAAAAAGATGAAAAAGAATGAAAAGATGAAAAGATGAAAAAAAAGGATGAAAGAAAAGAAAAATGAAAAAAGAAAAGTGATGAAAAAGAAAAATGAAAAAAAGATGAAAGAAAAAGAAAAAAGAAAAAAAGATGTTGAAGTTATTGCGGAATGCTTTTTGGTTGAATGTCGAAGTCACGGAAGCCAGAATTCAAGTCAAGTACCCATAGTTGAGGTTCAATGGGCGAAGCCCAAAAGCGTAAATAGTGACCTTTTTACCCTCTAAGTCCTTCCTGAGACAATTACAAAGGGATAGTCGGGAATTTTGAGAATTATTCCGCTTGTGTTGTTACACCCAGCCTCTAGGGTCCAGACATGGAAATTTGAACCCACATCATTTTTCAACCCAATTGCACTCGTGGTTCATCAAACCCGAGACACCCATTCCAACCACATCAGCAGCCATAGCCCTTGGCCTTAGCACCACAAAACAAACCTTCAGAATGATGGTTAACCATTCCAACTTGTTATTACCAAGCTCCACATCCCAAAAGAACCAAAGCCTTTTGTACCAACCCTAGACACGGGATTTAACAGTACCTTACAGGCTAGAATGGGATACGTCATGATACCTTAGGTGAAACCTTCGAGTGTGTACACACAATTAAAATGCCAAGTTTATGCACCTGGATCGAACTACGTCGGATTTGATTTCGCTCCACGCGAATACGTAGGCAGTCCTTCAGAATAAGGGATTCAATCCACTCATCAACCAAGTTGTCATCTTGTCGATTTCTTACGGGTCTTAACCAAGTCCAAATGAAGCCACCTTTGTTTGAGTCGGTCTTAGCACTCGATGTAGGCTAGGATGAGGATATAGGTTCAGATGAATAGTGTCAAGTCTCGGAATGAGCTTTATCTAACGGTGTAGGCAAAGATGCTGAGGCACATAGATGTGGGTTTGTGTTGGGAACAGAAAATATGAAAAACCCGCTGAAAAGAAAGAAGGCGTGGAAGAAAAATAGTAAGAGCCCGCTGAAAAGAAAGAAGGCGGTGGCAAGAAATGATGAAACTCGCTGAAAAGAAAGGAGGCGAGGAGAAGAGTGACAGAATGTTCCCAACAAGAGTGATGTGTGATGTCTAAGTGCTTTCATAAGATCAGTCTGTGTTTAGTGTCGGGCGAAGCCAACGTTGTTGCTCTGTGATTTTAATCCACCTTGTCAATGCCAAGTGATCTTGATTCCCGGGTGCCCTCGGGAGAACGCCTACGTTATACGATATCTCTGTCCCAAGTTCGACGACCTTGTGATTCCCATTTGCCATCTTTTGGCGCCAGAATGGCCAATTTACATTTCTACCCCCAACAAGTCAATAATTGAATTAAAACCCGTGCACACTTACGGTTTTATTTTCCTTTTTTGTTTTACGGTAGCGGGCTACGCCCACGTTGTTTACCGGTCGTATAGAATGTCTGAGTCACAATTCATGCTCACCCATCAAGGTTCAATTTCAAAATTTCAAAAACTTTCAAAATTTCAAAAAACTTCAAAATTTCAAAAACTTTTTGGGTCGACGACCCAGCATCCAAGTGTTTCATTTCAAATTCAAAATTTGGGTCGATGACCCAGTCTTTCAAATTGACCCAGTCTTTCAAATTCAATTTTCGGGTCGATGACCCAATCACTCAAAATTTTCAAATTCAATTTTCGGGTCGATGGCCCAATTATTCAAAATTATCAAATTCAACTTTCGGGTCGATGACCCAGTACTTCAAAATGATCCAATTTCAAGATCGATGATCCAAATGTGCTCATGTGATGATTATTGCTAGTACGTTTTTTGTGTTTCAAATATAGCAGGATATGCTTCAACTGGGGGCTCTAAAGTCTTCGACTTTAGAGCCATTGCAAATCAGGGCTCTGCCGTTGGCTTCGAGACCATTATCAAGATGTAGAGGATGATATCCACCAAGAATTCAATTCAATACAAGAGTATGAAATGGAAGAATTCCGTAGCTGAAAGCAAATGATGAAAGCGACGGCAACCTCCTCGGAAAGTCCCGTCCCATTTTGACAAGCGCCAGCAGATGATAAATTTTGGGCAAATGTCGAAGATGATGAATTTTGGACATACGCCAAACAGATGATAAACTTTGGGCATGTGTCGGCGGTGGGCCGAACTACGACGCGGGTTTGATTCTCGTCGAAACGGATACGTAGGCGCCTAAGGATAAGGCTCAACCCACCATTTATGCAATTTATGGGTCGATGACCAACGACGATAATTTGACACAACGAAGCAAGAGCCAATCCCCAACGAAGTTTCGGTATGATCTCTTCTTATGGTCAAGCGAGCTTATATACGCGAGTCTAATGGACTATAAACGACCAAGAATCCTCGTGTCGAAAGGGACTGGGGTATACTTTGACTTTCGCCTTGTCCAAGCCTCAGTCAAAGTGGGGGCTCTGTAGATACCCGTATCCGTCGATATTGGAATTTATAGAGAACCCGACAAACACCCGATGATGATAGGACACATGTATTCTTTAGTTGTCACTGTCATTATTTGGAGCTCGTTTTACGATGTAGAGTGGGCGTCGTCGATGAAGTATTTTATTAATTTAAATGATATTTAAATTAATGTTTTTTAGTGAGTTCATTTTATTAATTTAAATGATATTTAAATTATGGTTTTTTTGAGGTGAATTCAATTTATTTTATTTTATTTTGAATTTATTTTCCCAAGTTTATTTTATTGAAAATAAAATAAATATTTGATTTGAAAAATCATTTTATGGGTATATTTGATTTGAAAGTCATTTATTTTAATGAGTTAATTGATTTGAAAAATCGATTTGAAAATCGAAAAGAACTCGTTTTGAACACTTGTTTTTGAGCTCGATTTTAGCTCGGTTTTTGAGCCCGTTTCCTTTACGAATTGGCACGAATCTCGAGTACACTAACCCACCTAAGCCAATACCCATCCACCCTTGTTCGAACCCCCCAAACCATGGCCCAAATTCTCGTCCCAAACAACCCCAAACAGCCCGCAACAAACGATGCAGCCCCCTGTTTTGGCAGCTCTTTCCCGAGCCCAAAACCCGCTCCAAACACCACCAAGACCCGTACCCATTAACCCTAACCCATACCCTAGTATCCTACCCATATTATCCTAGCTTAATCACCAAGAAAACCCCTCTCAAACCCTCCCAAAACCGGCTGGACAGCAGCCATACGGGATGAAGCCCGATTGCCTCTCCCTCTCTTTTAACCTACTTTAACTCCTTATAAATACCACCCCTTCACCATAAATTCATTCCTCTAAGTCCTCCATACATCCAAGCATCACATACAAGCTTTAAACCTCAGAAACAAACCCTAAACATCCTTCAAAAACCCTAAACAAAACCGACACACAAACTGAAACTGTTTGTGTGTCCTCTTCGAAAACCCTTTCGTTCCTCCCTCAAACCTCCATAAAAATTCGAGTTTCTTGTTCCTAATTAACCACATAACATCCATCTACACATTAGACAAAGAATTACGAGCCAAATTGCCCTTGAGAGTACACGAAATCCCTCGAAAAACAGAGTGAAATAACACTCTGTTTTCGCGGTTTCTTCTTGTCTGTCCAGTTCTGTTTGTGCTCGTTTTTCGTGCCCAATAACCCAAAACGAGCAGGGGTTGCTTTAAGATCCTTGTTCTTCTCTCTTTCTAGTTTCCGAAACATCTTTCGGATCGAATTTTCGTCATGAAACGAGGGAGATATCACTGTTTTAAAATCGCTGTCCAGAAACTTTCCAAAACCCGTGTTTGCTTTGTTCTTCGTCGACGACGGCCTCTCGAGATAAAATCTACCATCGATTACGACCCAAGACGGTGTCAACGATACATGTAGGTTGAGGGTGCATCAAATCCCCTTCTCTTTTCTCTTTTTATTTCGTTTTTTTATGCTTTTTTTATAGTTTGTTTTTTTGTTTGTTTTCGTTTTGTTTATCGTTTGTTTTAATTAACTATGAAACTAGTTAGTCCGAGTATGAGTTAAAGTACCACCACGAACACCCGCGTTGACTTGAGATGGGAAAAGAAACCGCTACTTCTGTCGGTCGTACACCCCCGTCTCATTTACATATCCTCGTGTTCAAGGTAGGGTATAAATAAAACGAGTTGTCTAACTTTCATCGCTTTCGACCCCTTTACTGTTTCGGCCAAATCGACAGACCCTAGGACCCGTTGCATGTTAGTTTAACCTCTGGTTGTTAACCTATAACGTATTTAGATGACTTTAATTTAATTTAATAACCTATTTAGACACGATAGGTGGCTTCGACGTAAGTTATAAAATCAATCGACGATTCTGTAATTAATTGAATGCATCTCTCTCTTTCACCTAATTTCTCGCTAGTATAAGAGTGCGTGACTAGCACCTTCTTATTGACACTCGATGAGTTAAATTAATTAGCGAATTTGACCTAATTAGACCCTTTAGGCCGTGTAGAATGCACCCTTGCGCGACAATCAATCGACATCGTTTTTAACTCGTTTTCTAACTTGTTTCCTATCCTTTTTCGCAATCATTCGATCTAACCAATGAATCTAACTTAGGAACTAGGTTGGCCTTGTCTTGGCCGTGAGGGTGGCCGTTGGTTTGGGCCGTGGGGTGGCCGTTTTACTTACCTTTCTCGTTTTGTTTTTATACCGTTTGTTTCCTCGTTGTTTCATTGTTTGTAATTTATCGTTTGTTATCGAGTTGTACCTTTTTTCAAGTTAGCTTTCTTTTATTGAGTCAAAACCTCTTCAAAAACCTTGGTCTTGTTTGGTTAGACGGTTGTTCCCCAATGCTTGTAGGAGCGTAGTAAACCGCATGTTGTTTAAAGAAACATGGCCTGGTTTATGCTAATGCATGCTTTGGTGCGTAGCCTTATGTCTAATTCGATGAGATTAAGCGCGAGCACGCATTACGAGGAGTGACCCAAGGACCGTGGGTCATGTGAGCCGTGGGCCACCCTCATGTGCACGGTTTTCAAGGCCCAATGGCCGTGTGTTTTGTGTCGTGTTTTGAGTCGTATGTAGCAATTGTAATTAGATCGAGTTGTAATTTATTTATCGTTGTGTCGGCATGAAATGCCTGGTTTGTAATAGGTAGATCCCAACGGCTCCCCCATTCCCCATCAAGCCTTGTTTGCTTTCGTTTGAATGTTGCTAGATCAATCAACCCACATGCTAAATTACAACTTTGACAAAGTTAGTTTAGTTGCATCTAAAACGACATAGAAATTGTTGTCACATGATAGGGTTAAAACAACGTTTGCATATCATACATCGCAAAGAGCTATGACCTTGTTTGAAATCCGACACTTGACTTAGTAGAGGCCGTTATCGACGGGCGGGGTTGGGTGTCCTTATGGGCTTCCCAACACGTACCCTCACCCCTTACTCAAGATCTATGGTTTGTGGATCCGTCTAAATACCATTGGATTACGAGAGTCATTCAAATCGAGTGATATAGGGTACAAGTCTTTATCTTTAATCACTCGTAGTCGATGGGCTTTATGCTTTTCGATGAAAGGTGTAAAGTTGACTTGAACGGTTCCAAGTTCCCAAAAAACTTGGTGGCGACTCTAATATGTCTTAATTCGATTCGAAAGAACCTCGAGTCGATTATGCCTAGTGTGGATCCCGAGGACGCAGTTCCCGAGGGCCTTGTCCACACCTTCACTATTCAACTAATAGCGTCCGCCTCATCTAACCACATCTTATACCCTCTCACAATCATACACAACAATCAGGTACCTACCCAATCAACCTCTTTAGAATTGCTACCTTTCTAATATACCATCACTCTTAACCACTAGTGATAACACCACAATGCCACCACTGCTCGTATATCAAATCTCTTACACCCATACCAAAATAACATGGTTTTTCTCCTATTTTTGGTTAACATTGCAAATAACGAACATCAAACCCATCCACAAAATTACCTCAACATTATTCCCAATGCTATCTTATTTGTATTGTCATCCAACTCTCCACCAAATATCTCGTATTGTGCCAATACTCCACCAACTTCTTACTCCCTTAATTCCTCGAAACTCATTATCAATCATGTTGTCCTGAAACTCCTATATAACCTTTAGCTAACATCCTCGTGATACTATCACACATTTCGATGATTCCTTACCTTTATATCACATAGCTCCGGTGAATATTCTCCTCAGCTTACTTTTATCCTTCTTTTCTCTTTACACTCAATAATACCAATTAATAGTTCAACTCCTTATTCCTTCTAGCTAACTCTTTAGAAATCTGGTTACCCCTTCGTTGCTTCAAAACTTAATTCCATTATTTTCTACCGACATCATCTCACTCTTTCTTACCATGGATCTTTTCTTATTATGCTATCACTCATACTTGCCACTAATCTATCCATAGAACCACGTTTAATATTCAAACAATTGCATCTCCCTTTTTACATCTCTAGAAATCGGAATTCATTTAATACCGTTAATTACCCAAGGAAATCGCACAGTAGTTTCATCTTTTAATAAACCAAACCTCCCAAACTCACTCACTGTCTACAAATACACCTCGCGACATGTCTCCACAAAGTTCACTATATATTACTCTTCTCATCCCCTTTAAACGAACTTTCACTACATAAATCCATAACCCACACGACTCCTAACCCTTTCCCTCCTTAACTCTTTACACATCTCAAGCTGCCACTATCCACCTTCTTACTTTCAATCTTTTCATCCTCACGTTCATTATACTCACATTACCCTTGCTTATATTCACTTATTTTTACATTACTCAACACACAATCATATCACTCATCCCGTCTCGCAAAACGTGCGCCATGCCTCAATAAACTATACAAATCTTCCTTTTCTTTTTCCACCATCTATCATAATCACATATAGCTCATGTCCTCCCCACCGAACTCATACTCATAATAGTGCCACTCTTTACATCATAAGATTGGGCAACTTACGCTTCAGGACCAACACATACGTAAAACAATGCATAAAGAAGTAATACAACACCTTTGAATTGAACATAATATGCAACGAATGTCAATAAGATAGACATATGACCCGAAACACGCATATGACCTGCACAGACCCCACTCGATCGAGTACCAGAACCTACTCGATCGAGTTGAGGCTACTCGATCGAGTGCCCAACATGCTCGATCGAGTGCCCCGACTCCAGAACCCAAACAGACCTTCTGATCTCTGACTTACTCGACCGAGTAGCCCGGCTACTCGATCGAGTGACCCCCTACTCGATCGAGTGCCCGAGATACTCGATCGAGTGCCCAAAAACACGATTCTGGTCAAAATAACGACAAATACCCACTCGATCGAATCAAACCCACTCGATCGCGTCATGCAGACTCGTGAATACTACCCGAATGTTATCTCACATACCCTAACGTACTATGCATTCATTATTATTTCAACATTATGATTACAACTACGCATTCAAATCTGCGCGGCTCCTCATACAATTAACAAAATAATCTACTTCGTGTTATCAAATGCCACATTATAAACAACCATCATGCTTTTCATCCAATTCGTTATATAAAACACATATCATTGAACCTCTATTCTTCATGTTACTACTTACTAAAAGCCAAACATTACCATCTATCATGCTCATAACATCCAACTTCCAATCATGTATTACATACTATCATAAACAATTCATTCTGCACGAATTAAATATTACGCAGCGGAAAAATTTCAACCAACAAATAAGACATAAACGCATTACTATATGCTATGTCTCCAATTATAACTCAACCATACTATAACTATCAACATAGTAATTACGGTGGGATTTATAAACTCATACATGACTCCCATCATCATTAACTTATAGCAAACACCTACGAGTTCACTATTCGTGTCACGACATTCGATTCCACATTTTCACGCATTTCTATCACGTAAAATTTCGTCACATATCTCATAACCATCCTATAAGCTTGCTAATCATTCAAAGGACTTCAATAATCTCATCAACAATTACCCTACACGGCCCAAATTCTACCATCACACCCCTACTAACTTCTAACAAAGACTTAACCGGACATATATATCACACATAGACACACGGACTCCACATTCCCATACCATGTGACTGGCTTAAGTATCATGGGGCCAAGATTTTGAAATGAGGGCGCCTACTCACCCAAAACCTAGCATCAGCCGGGGCTCCCATTACACATACACCAGGTTCATTTTATTAGACTCCCTATGTTCATTATGTTCATTTGTTACAGGTTCCAAAATCGTCGCTCTGATACCATTTGTAACACCCCCATACTCCAAGTGCCTTACCAGGACCACTCAGGTATAAGGATGCCACCATCTCGGTTGCCCGAGGTACTGAATATCATAAGACAATAAAGAAACGTACTTTTATAGTAATTATAGATTAAGTGATTACATGTTCAAACCAAAACTAATAAAAGGAATTACAAGGTTCTCATACGGTCTACAGCTAAAACTATCAAAGCTACTAGACTTCGTCTGACACAGCGGAAGACTTCTAACTGCCACGCGATGACTCATCCCAGCTATCCCATACGCGTCATATCACACCTGCTCAATCACTGCTCACCACCCCCGAATGGATCACCACAGTTTTTAAAACATTTAAACGGGGTCAGTACTAATCACACAATTCAATACATACATCAACAATAAGATAAACAGACAGCTGAACTGTCACACACACACACACACACACCACCAATTCCCATCATCTCAATCCTGACTGTCCATTGGACCAGCCCTGCCAGTGGGGGACCGCAGCCGTTCCCACCTAAGCCCCGCTCATCGTACGAGCGATAACCCTGTCCATTAATGTGCACATCCCCTTTCGTGGCGGGTTCCACGAAGGGCGAAACTAGGGCGTGAGATCACTCCCGCAAGTGACCCCACTCAGCCGAGAACGCATCTCGAGAGCCATAGGAACCAATCACAATCACAATCACAATCACAATCAACATATCAAATAACTAACTACAGCACATCACCAATATCCCATTATGGGACTAATACTGAGTAGGAAATCCTACCTGGAAAGCACAACACGCAGACGGTATCTACAAATTTGTATCAAAACGGCTCCTCTACGAATTCTCCTCCTATCATACAGCACATAAAGACTACACATCACAAACTACACACCAAAACCCCCAATTCCTAAATTAGGGTTTCACCAATCTTAACAAAACATTATATAAATTATATTAAAAGCTTACCCTCGACGCAAGGGATCCAACGACACGAACTACGATACGAACCCGACCCGTCGAACTCCGGAATTGTCAAGAACGCGATTAGGAAGAAGAACTAGTTGCTTTCTCTCTTAAACAGGTTTTAGGTTTTGTAAAAAGTGATTTAAAACAATGACGAATATGTTTAAATACCTTAATCGCGTAATTAACAAAACCCGAGAAAACTCCCCCGTAAAACTGGACACTCGATCGAGTACCCAAGGTACTCGATCGAGTACCCCCTTACTCGATCGAGTGCCCCAGCTACTCGATCGAGTACCCAACAGGTCAGAAACTATTTTTAAAACGCAACACACCCTTACTCGACAGAGTAAGGCCTACTCGATAGAGTACCCCAAGACCTATAAATACGGAGTATTACAGCGGGGGCTCGGGTGGCCGCTTACATTTTTACTAGACTTAGCTTTGCGGTTGCTAAGGGTGTGGGAGGCCAGATTGTTTCTCGGCTCCCCACCAATTTCATGTAAACTATTATTTTTCTTTTAATGAAAGTTGCGCGCATCCTTATATATAATAATAATAATAATAATAATAATAATAATAATAATAATAATAATAATAATAAAAATAAAAATAATAATAATAATAATAATAATAATAATAATAATAATAATAATAATAATAATAATAATAATAATAATAATAATAATAATAATAATAATAATAATAATAATAATAATAATAATAATAATAATGTTGTTGTTGTCTTGCTCAAGCGGATCCAGAAATTATCGTTATCTCAGGATGCGGGGGCTCGGGTGGCCGCTTATAGTTTTACAAGACTTAGCTTTGCAGTTGCTAAGGGTGTGGGAGCCTAGATTGTTTCTCGACTCCCCGCCAATTTCATGTAAACTATTATTTTTCTTTTAATGAAAGTTGCGCGCATCCTTTTAATAATAATAATAATAATAATAATAATAATAATAATAATAATAATAATAATAATAATAATAATAATAATAATAATAATAATAATGTTGTTGCCATGCTCAAGCGGATCCGAAAATTATCGGTATCTCGGGATGCGGGGACTCGGGTGGCCGCTTACGGTTTACAAGACTTAGCTTTGCGATTGCTAAGGGTGTGGAAGCCTAGATTGTTTCTCGACTCCCTACCAATTTCATGTAAACTATTATTTTTCTTTTAATGAAAGTTGCGCGCATTCTTTTAATAATAATAATAATAATAATAATAATAATAATAATAATAATAATAATAATAATAATAATAATAATAATAATAATAATAATAATAATAATAATAATAATAATAATAATAATAATAATAATAATAATAATAATAATAATAATAATAATAATAATAATAATAATAATAATGTTGCCTTGCTCAAGCGGATCCAGAAATTATCCGTATCTCAGGATGCGGGGGCTCGGGTGGCCGCTTACATTTTTACTAGACTTAGCTTTACTGTTGCTAAGGGTGTGGGAGGCCAGATTGTTTCTCGGCTCCCCACCAATTTCATGTAAACTATTATTTTTCTTTTAATGAAAGTTGCGCGCATCCTTATAATAAAAATAATAATAATAATAATAATAATAATAATAATAATAATAATAATAATAATAATAATAATAATAATAATAATAATAATAATAATAATAATAATAATAATAATAATAATAATAAAAATAATAATAAAAATAAAAATAAAAATAAAAATAAAAATAAAAATAAAAATGAAAATAAAAATAAAAATAATAATAATAATGTTGTTGCCTTGCTCAAGCGGATCTAGAAATTATCGGTATCTCAGGATGCGGGGACTCGGGTGGCCGCTTACATTTTTACTAGACTTAGTTTTGTTGTTGCTAAGGGTGTGCGAGCCCAGAATGTTTCTCGGCTCCCCACCAATTTCATGTAAACTATTGTTTTTCTTTTAGTAAAAGTTGCGCGCATCCTTTTAATAATAATAATAATAATAATAATAATAATAATAATAATAATAATAATGATAATTATAATAATAATAATAATAATAATAATAATAATAATAATAATAATAATAATAATAATAATAATAATAATAATAATAATAATAATAATAATAATAATAATGTTGCCTTGCTCAAGAGGATCCAGAAATTATCGGTATCTCAGGATGCGGGGGCTCGAGTGGCCGCTTACATTTTTACTAGACTTAGCTTTGCTGTTGCTAAGGGTGTGGGAGGCCAGATTGTTTCTCGGCTCCCCACCAATTTCATGTAAACTATTATTTTTCTTTTAATGAAAGTTGCGCGCATCCTTATAATAAAAATAATAATAATAATAATAATAATAATAATAATAATAATAATAATAATAATAATAATAATAATAATAATAATAATAATAATAATAATAATAATAATAATAATAATAATAATAATAATAATAATAATAATAATAATAATAATAATATAAATAATGTTTGCCTTGCTCAAGCGGATCTAGAAATTATCGGTATCTCAGGATGCAGCGACTCGGGTGGCCGCTTACAGTTTTACAAGACTTAGCTTTGCAGTTGCTAAGGGTGTGGGAGCCTAGATTGTTTCTCAGCTCCCCGCCAATTTCATGTAAACTATTATTTTTCTTTTAATGAAAGTTGCGCGCATTCTTTTAATAATAATAACAATAACAATAACAATAACAATAACAATAACAATAACAATAACAATAACAATAACAATAACAATAACAATAACAATAACAATAACAATAACAATAACAATAACAATAACAATAACAATAACAATAACAATAACAATAACAATAACAATAACAATAACAATAACAATAACAATAACAATAACAATAACAATAACAATAATAATAATAATAATAATAATAATAATAATAATAATAATAATAATAATAATAATAATGTTGTTGCCATGCTCAAGCGGATCCAGAAATTATCGGTATCTCAGGATGCAGGGACTCGGGTGGCCGCTTACAGTTTTACAAGACTTAGCTTTGCAGTTGCTAAGGGTGTGGAAGCCTAGATTGTTTCTCAGCTCCCTACCAATTTCATGTAAACTATTATTTTTCTTTTAATGAAAGTTGCGCGCATTCTTTTAATATAATAATAATAATAATAATAATAATAATAATAATAATAATAATAATAATAATTATAATAATAATAATAATAATAATAATAATAATAATAATAATAATAATAATAATAATAATAATAATAATAATAATAATAATAATAATAATAATAATAATAATGTTGCCTTGCTCAAGCGGATCCAGAAATTATCCGTATCTCAGGATACGGGTGCTCGGGTGGCCGCTTACATTTTTACTAGACTTAGCTTTACTGTTGCTAAGGGTGTGGGAGGCCAGATTGTTTCTCGGCTCCCCACCAATTTCATGTAAACTATTATTTTTCTTTTAATGAAAGTTGCGCGCATCCTTATAATAAAAATAATAATAATAATAATAATAATAATAATAATAATAATAATAATAATAATAATAATAATAATAATAATAATAATAATAATAATAATAATAAAAATAATAATAAAAATAAAAATAAAAATAAAAATAAAAATAAAAATAAAAATAAAAATAAAAATAAAAATAAAAATAAAAATAATAATAATAATGTTGTTGCCTTGCTCAAGCGGATCTAGAAATTATCGGTATCTCAGGATGCGGGGACTCGGGTGGCCGCTTACATTTTTACTAGACTTAGTTTTGCTGTTGCTAAGGGTGTGCGAGCCCAGAATGTTTCTCGTCTCCCCACCAATTTCATGTAAACTATTGTTTTTCTTTTAGTAAAAGTTGCGCGCATCCTTTTAATAATAATAATAATAATAATAATAATAATAATAATAATAATAATAATAATAATAATAATAATAATAATAATAATAATAATAATAATAATAATAATAATAATAATAATAATAATAATAATAATAATAATAATAATACTAATAATACTAATAATAATAATAATAATAATAATAATAATAATAATAATAATAATGTTGCCTTGCTCAAGCGGATCCGAAATTATCGGTATCTCGGGATGCGGGGCTCGAGTGGCCGCTTACATTTTTACTAGACTTAGCTTTGCTGTTGCTAAGGGTGTGGGAGGCCGTTGTTTCTCGGCTCCCCACCAATTTCATGTAAACTATTATTTTTCTTTTAATGAAAGTTGCGCGCATCCTTATAATAATAATAATAATAATAATAATAATAATAATAATAATAATAATAATAATAATAATAATAATAATAATAATAATAATAATAATAATAATAATAATAATAATAATAATAATAATAATAATAATAATAATAATAATAATAATAATAATAATAATAATAATAATAATAATAATAATAATAATAATGTTGCCTTGCTCAAGCGGATCGAGAAATTCTCGGTATCTGAGGATGCGGGGGCTCGGGTGGCCGCTTACATTTTTACTAGACTTAACTTTGCTGTTGCTAAGGGTGTGAGAGCCCAGAATGTTTCTCGGCTCCCCCCCGATTTCATGCAAACTATTATTTTTCTTTTAATAAAAGCTGAGCGCATCCTTTTAGAAATAATAATAATAATAATAATAATAATAATAATAATAATAATAATAATAATAATAATAATAATAATAATAATAATAATAATAATAATAATAATAATAATAATAATAATAATAATAATAATAATAATAATAATAATAATAATGTTTGCCTTGCTCAAGCGGATCTAGAAATTATCGGTATCTCAGGATGCAGCGACTCGGGTGGCCGCTTACAGTTTTACAAGACTTAGCTTTGCAGTTGCTAAGGGTGTGGGAGCCTAGATTGTTTCTCAGCTCCCCGCCAATTTCATGTAAACTATTATTTTTCTTTTAATGAAAGTTGCGCGCATTCTTTTAATAATAATAATAATAATAATAATATTAATAATAATAATAATAATAATAATAATAATAATAACAATAACAATAACAATAACAATAACAATAACAATAACAATAACAATAACAATAACAATAACAATAACAATAACAATAACAATAACAATAACAATAACAATAATAATAATAACAATAATAATAATAATAATAATAATAATAATAATAATAATAATAATAATAATAATAATAATAATAATAATAATAATAATAAAAATAAAAATAATAATAATAATAATAATGATTATAATGATTATAATATTGTTGCATTGCTCAAGCGAATCTAGAAATTCTCGTTATCTCAGGATGCGGGGGCTCGGGTGGCCGCTTATATTTTTAATAGACTTAGCTTTGCTGTTGCTAAGGGTGTCGGAGCCCGATTGTTTCTCGGCTCCCCACCAATTCCATGTAAACTATTATTTTTCTTTTTATAAAAGTTACGCGCATCCTTTTAATAATAATAATAATAATAATAATAATAATAATAATAATAATAATAATAATAATAATAATAATAATAATAATAATAATAATAATAATAATAATAATAATAATAATAATAATAATAATGTTGTTGCCTTGCTCAAGCGGATCCGAAATTATCGGTATCTCGGGATGCGGGGCTCGAGTGGCCGCTTACATTTTTACTAGACTTAGCTTTCTTTGTTGCTAAGGGTGTGGGAGGCCAGATTGTTTCTCGGCTCCCCACCAATTTCTTGTAAACTATTATTTTTCTTTTAATGAAAGTTGCGCGCATCCTTATAATAATAATAATAATAATAATAATAATAATAATAATAATAATAATAATAATAATAATAATAATAATAATAATAATAATAATAATAATAAAAATAATAATAATAATAATAATAATAATAATAATAATAATAATAATAATAATAATGTTGTTGCCTTGCTCAAGCGGATCGAGAAATTCTCGGTATCTGAGGATGCGGGGGCTCGGGTGGCCGCTTACATTTTTACTAGACTTAACTTTGCTGTTGCTAAGGGTGTGAGAGCCCAGAATGTTTCTCGGCTCCCCCCCGATTTCATGCAAACTATTATTTTTCTTTTAATAAAAGCTGAGCGCATCCTTTTAATAATAATAATAATAATAATAATAATAATAATAATAATAATAATAATAATAATAATAATAATAATAATAATAATAATAATAATAATAATAATAATAATAATAATAATAATAATAATAATAATAATAATAATAATGTTTGCCTTGCTCAAGCGGATCTAGAAATTATCGGTATCTCAGGATGCAGCGACTCGGGTGGCCGCTTAAGGTTTTACAAGACTTAGCTTTGCAGTTGCTAAGGGTGTGGGAGCCTAGATTGTTTCTCAGCTCCCCGCCAATTTCATGTAAACTATTATTTTTCTTTTAATGAAAGTTGCGCGCATTCTTTTAATAATAATAATAATAATAATAATAATAATAATAATAATAATAATAATAATAATAATAATAATAATAATAATAATAATAATAATAATAATAATAATAATAATAACAATAACAATAACAATAACAATAACAATAACAATAACAATAACAATAACAATAACAATAACAATAACAATAACAATAACAATAACAATAATAATAATAATAATAATAATAATAATAATAATAATGATTATAATGATTATAATATTGTTGCATTGCTCAAGCGAATCTAGAAATTCTCGTTATCTCAGGATGCGGGGGCTCGGGTGGCCGCTTATATTTTTAATAGACTTAGCTTTGTTTATGCTAAGGGTGTCCGAGCCCGTTGTTTCTCGGCTCCCACCAATTCCATGTAAACTATTATTTTTTTTTTATAAAAGTTACGTGCATCCTTTTAATAATAATAATAATAATAATAATAATAATAATAATAATAATAATAATAATAATAATAATAATAATAATAATAATAATAATAATAATAATAATAATAATAATAATAATAATAATAATAATAATAATGTTGTTGCCTTGCTCAAGCGGATCTAGAAATTCTCGGTATCTCAGGATGCGGGGGCTCGGGTGGCCGCTTACATTTTTACTAGACGTAGCTTTGTTGTTGCTAAGGGTGTGGGAGCCCAGAATGTTTCTCGGCTCTCCACCAATTTCATATAAACTATTATTTTTCTTTTAATAAAAGTCACACATCCTTTTAATAATAATATTAATAATAATAATAATAATAATAATAATAATAATAATAATAATAATAATAATAATAATAATAATAATAATAATAATAATGTTGTTGTTGCCTTGCTCAGCGGATACGAAAATTATCGGTATCTCGGGATGCGGGGGCTCGGGTGGCCGCTTACATTTTTACTAGACTTAGCTTTGCGGTTGCTAAGGGTGTGGGAGGCCGTTGTTTCTCGGCTCCCCACCAATTTCATGTAAACTATTATTTTTCTTTTAATGAAAGTTGCGCGCATCCTTATATATAATAATAATAATAATAATAATAATAATAATAATAATAATAATAATAATAATAATAATAATAATAATAATAATAATAATAATAATAATAGTAATAATAATAATAATAATAATAATGTTGTTGCCTTGCTCAAAAGGATCCAGAAATTATCGGTATCTCAGGATGCGGGGGCTCGGGTGGCCGCTTACATTTTTACTAGACTTAGCTTTGTCTTTGTTGCTAAGGGTGAGGGAGCCCAGAATATTTCTCGGCTCCCCACCAAGTTCATGTAAACTATTATTTTTTTTTAATAAAACTTAACGCGCATCCTTTTAATAATAATAATAATAATAATAATAATAATAATAATAATAATAATAATAATAATAATAATAATAATAATAATAATAATAATAATAATAATAATAATAATAATAATAATAATAATAATAAAAATAAAAATAAAAATAATAATAATAATAATAATAATAATAATAATAATAATAATAATAATAATAATAATAATAATAATGTTGTTGTCTTGCTCAAGCGGATTCAGAAATTATCGTTATCTCAGGATGCGGGGGCTCGGGTGGCCGCTTACATTTTTACTAGACTTAGCTTTGCTGTTGCTAAGGGTGAGGGAGCCCAGAATATTTCTCGGCTCCCCACCAAGTTCATGTAAACTATTATTTTTTTTTAATAAAACTTGCGCGCATCCTTTTAATAATAATAATAATAATAATAATAATAATAATAATAATAATAATAATAATAATAATAATAATAATAATAATAATAATAATAATAATAATAATAATAATAATAATAATAAAAAAATAATAATAATAATAATAATAATATTAATAATAATAATAATAATAATAATAATGTTGTTGTCTTGCTCAAGCGGATTCAGAAATTATCGTTATCTCAGGATGCGGGGGCTCGGGTGGCCGCTTACAGTTTTACAAGACTTAGCTTTGCAGTTGCTAAGGGTGTGGGAGCCTAGATTGTTTCTCGGCTCCCCGCCAATTTCATGTAAACTATTATTTTTCTTTTAATGAAAGTTGCGCGCATCCTTTTTATAATAATAATAATAATAATAATAATAATAATAATAATAATAATAATAATAATAATAATAATAATAATAATAATAATAATAATAATAATAATAATAATAATAATAATAATAATAATAATAATAATAATAATAATAATAATAATAATAATAATAAAAATAATAATAATAATAATAATAATAATATTAATAATAATAATAATAATAATAATAATGTTGTTGTCTTGCTCAAGCGGATTCAGAAATTATCGTTATCTCGGGATGCGGGGGCTCGGGTGGCGCTACGCTTTACAAGACTTAGCTTTGCGATTCTAAGGGTGTGGGAGCCTAGACTGTTTCTCAGCTCCCCGCCAATTTCATGTAAACTATTATTTTTCTTTTAATGAAAGTTGCGCGCATTCTTTTAATAATCATAATAATAATAATAATAATAATAATAATAACAATAACAATAACAATAACAATAACAATAACAATAACAATAACAATAACAATAACAATAACAATAACAATAACAATAACAATAACAATAACAATAACAATAACAATAACAATAACAATAACAATAACAATAACAATAACAATAACAATAACAATAACAATAACAATAACAATAACAATAACAATAACAATAACAATAACAATAATAATAATAATAATGATTATAATGATTATAATATTGTTGCATTGCTCAAGCGAATCTAGAAATTCTCGTTATCTCAGGATGCGGGGGCTTGGGTGGCCGCTTATATTTTTAATAGACTTAGCTTTGCTGTTGCTAAGGGTGTGGGAGCCCAGAATTTTTCTCGGCTCTCCACCAATTTCATGTAAACTATTATTTTTCTTTTAATAAAAGTTACGCGCATCCTTTTAATAATAATAATAATAATAATAATAATAATAATAATAATAATAATAATAATAATAATAATAATAATAATAATAATAATAATAATAATAATAATAATGTTGTTGCCTTGCTCAAGCGGATCTAGAAATTCTCGGTATCTCAGGATGCGGGGGGCTCGGGTGGCCGCTTACATTTTTACTAGACGTAGCTTTGTTGTTGCTAAGGGTGTGGGAGCCCAGAATTTTTCTCGGCTCTCCACCAATTTCATGTAAACTATTATTTTTCTTTTAATAAAAGCTGCGCGCATCCTTTTAATAATAATAATAATAATAATAATAATAATAATAATAATAATAATAATAATAATAATAATAATAATAATAATAATAATAATAATAATAATAATAATAATAATAATAATAATAATAATAATAATAATAATAATAATAATAATAATAATGTTGTTGTTGCCTTGCTCAAGCGGATCCAGAAATTATCGGTATCTCAGGATGCGGGGGCTCGGGTGGCCGCTTACATTTTTACTAGACTTAGCTTTGCGGTTGCTAAGGGTGTGGGAGGCCAGATTGTTTCTCGGCTCCCCACCAATTTCATGTAAACTATTATTTTTCTTTTAATGAAAGTTGCGCGCATCCTTATATATAATAATAATAATTATAATAATAATAATAATAATAATAATAATAATAATAATAATAATAATAATAATAGTAATAATAATAATAATAATAATGTTGTTGCCTTGCTCAAAAGGATCCAGAAATTATCGGTATCTCAGGATGCGGGGGCTCGGGTGGCCGCTTACATTTTTACTAGACTTAGCTTTGCTGTTGCTAAGGGTGAGGGAGCCCAGAATATTTCTCGGCTCCCCACCATGTTCATGTAAACTATTATTTTTTTTTTAATAAAACTTGCGCGCATCCTTTTAATAATAATAATAATAATAATAATAATAATAATAATAATAATAATAATAATAATAATAATAATAATAATAATAATAATAATAATAATAATAATAATAATAATAATAATAATAATAATAATAATAATAATAATAATAATAATAATAATAATAATAATAATAATAATAATAATAATAATAATAATAATAATAATAATAATGTTGTTGTCTTGCTCAAGCGGATCGAGAAATTATCGTTATCTCAGGATGCGGGGGCTCGGGTGGCCGCTTACAGTTTTACAAGACTTAGCTTTGCAGTTGCTAAGGGTGTGGGAGCCTAGATTGTTTCTCGGCTCCCCGCCAATTTCATGTAAACTATTATTTTTCTTTTAATGAAAGTTGCGCGCATCCTTTTAATAATAATAATAATAATAATAATAATAATAATAATAATAATAATAATAATAATAATAATAATAATAATAATAATAATAATAATAATAATAATAATAATAATAATAATAATAATAATAATAATAATAATAATGTTGTTGCCATGCTCAAGCGGATCCAGAAATTATCGGTATCTCGGGATGCGGGGACTCGGGTGGCCGCTACGGTTTACAAGACTTAGCTTTGCAGTTGCTAAGGGTGTGGGAGCCTAGATTGTTTCTCAGCTCCCCACCAATTTCATGTAAACTATTATTTTTCTTTTAATGAAAGTTGCGCGCATTCTTTTAATAATAATAATAATAATATCAATAATAACAATAATAATAATAATAATAATAATAATAATAATAATAATAATAATAATAATAATAATAATAATAATAATAATAATAATAATAATAATAATAATAATAATAATAATGATTATAATGTTGTTGCCTTGCTCAAGCGAATCCAGAAATTCTCGTTATCTCAGGATGCGGGGGCTCGGGTGGCCGCTTACATTTTTAATAGACTTAGCTTTGCTGTTGCTAAGGGTGTGGGAGCCCGATTGTTTCTCGGCTCCCCACCAATTCCATGTAAACTATTATTTTTTTTTAATAAAAGTTGCGCGCATCCTTTTAATAATAATAATAATAATAATAATAATAATAATAATAATAATAATAATAATAATAATAATAATAATAATAATAATGTTGTTGCCTTGCTCAAGCGGATCTAGAAATTCTCGGTATCTCAGGATGCGGGGGCTCGGGTGGCCGCTTACATTTTTACTAGACGTAGCTTTGATGTTGCTAAGGGTGTGGGAGCCCAGAATGTTTCTCGGCTCTCCACCAATTTCATGTAAACTATTATTTTTCTTTTAATAAAAGCTGCGTGCATCCTTTTAATAATAATAATAATAATAATAATAATAATAATAATAATAATAATAATAATAATAATAATAATAATAATAATAATAATAATAATAATAATAATAATAATAATAATAATAATAATAATAATAATAATAATAATATAATAATAATAATATCTGAGTGGGAGAGAGCGTGAGCGTGCGATTCCTTGGCGATTCTAAAGCGACAGTGCGATTCCACGTCACGTCGAGGCAACTCCGACTGCCTTCCCTTCGCCTCACCGCCGCTGCTCCACCCCCCTTTTCTCCTCACCCCCGTCGTGCTGTGGGAGAAGCGGTACCTCCGCCGTGCTGTGGGAGAAACGGTTTCTTAGCTGCTTTCCTGAGTGCGGTGGTAAAGACGGTTTCTTAGGCGCTGCTCCGGCTGCTACTTGCTTCTCCGTCAACGTCTGCTACCACCGTCCTCTCTCTGGCCGGTCACTATGGCGGCGGCTGTCGGGTTTTATTGTGGTTGTCGTTTTTTGAGCGACTGATAGTGCAACCCCTAGCTAGTCTCAGGTGCCTTGCTCCGGCTTCCTCCTTGCTTCTTTCACCGTCAGCTACCACCATCTCTCTGGCCGGTAGCCATGGTGGCAGCTGTGGGGTTTTGCTCAAGTTGAGAGTTAGGGACATAGTGCTTTCTCTAGGATTCTCCGGCTGCTGCCTCACCGTCTTCGCTGCTACCTTGCTGCCGCGGGTGGGTTTCTGCGGTTTGTCGGATTTGAGAGACTGTTGGGTGCAACCCAGGGCTAGTCTTTGGCTGCTGCTCGTCGCATGTCAGGTTGCACGTCTCTTTTTCTGCTGCGTCTCTTTTCCTTTTTTCCATTGCTTTTCGTTGTTTCTGCTGCCACCCTACCTTGTCGTCATTGTTGTTGATTGGTCGCTCAAAACAGTGCTGCTCGGCGTGGTGTCTTTTCTTTTCTGGGTTGTGGTGTTTTAGCTGGTAGCTTTGTGTGGGTGTGTAGCTGCTCTTTGCGGTTGCTTGCGTGAGTTCGCTGGTTCTTGCCACCCCTTTGTCGTGGTTGATAGGTGGCTTCTCCTTCATGCGTCGCGGTTGATAGGTTGCTGCTTTTTGGGTTATTGTGCAGGACGGTGTGGGGATTTGCTTCTTCCTTCATGCCCGCGCTTGTGCGGTACCATTGTCCTTTTTCGGGTCTCCATGATTGTCGGGATGGTTATGGTAATGGCCTTACTAAGGCAGCTTGGCAATCACATTTTCGGGAGCGGCATTGCGCTCACCGTGCGTTGGGGCTTACGCGTCAAACCCTTGCTGATAGTTTGACTGTGTATTCTAATACCGAGAGTGTTTTGAGGCAGATGGGGCTCTGGTTGTGTGGGTCGTGTTTTATGGTCCATACCACTCGTTCTAAATGTCGACATAATCGGGGTGACATTGTGTTGGCTCCGGTGCGTGTTGATGGCCTCTACAGTTTCCATATTTATGGTATTCCAAGACCTTCGGCTCCCTCTACTTCGGTTTCTTCTGATGACGGTGTTGAGCTTGTTCAGTGGTCTATATCCTCCCTTGATCGTTTATTGTCTTTGGGCCTCCGCACCGTAAAGTTTATTCCTCCTAAGTGCCGTCTTGGGTTTGCTCGGGCTTTGAAAGGAGCTCTGGATGCTGTGGCTGACTCCCCTAGTGATCTCTCCTGCTGGGTTCGGTTACTTGTTTTACCGCTGTGTCTGCTTAAGACTTTCGCTCCTCGGAGTAATGTTGAGTGTAGGACGGCTATTCGACGCCAGCGTCAGGAGGAGAGTATTGCTAGGGCTATCCTCGCTTGGGGGGCACCTGGGGGAGGTTTGCAGCTGCTGCAGGAGTGTTTTGATGCAGGTCCTTCTTTGTCTGTAGAGGAGGACCTGGAGTTGGGTGAACTTAACATCCGTCAATGTCGGCGGAAGATTTCGGATGGTCACTATACTGCTGCAGTTCGGGTGCTTTCTTCCTCCGGGGTCGCACCCTACTCCGATGCCACTCTTGTGGCCTTGCGTGAGAAGCATCCTGTTGCCCCACCTCCTTCTTTGCCTCCTTTGTCTGGGGATCATCATCCTCTGGTTGCCTCTGGGTCAGTGGTTTTAGATATGATTCGGAGTTTCCCTCGTGGTACGTCTTGTGGGAGGGATGGTTTGCGTGCCCAGCACCTTATGGATTGTTTGAGTGGCGCTGCGGTGGCTATTTCTGATGAGTTGACCGCTTCTATCACTACGGTGGTAAATCTTTTTCTTGAGGGTCGTTGCCCTCTTGCTTTGGGAGAGTACATTGCCAGCGCCCCTCTTACGCCGCTTGTTAAACCAGGTGGTGGGGTCCGTCCTATTGCTGTTGGCACTGTCTGGAGACGGCTTGTCTCTAAGGTGGGTGCTTTTATGGTGGGTCCTTCTTTGTCGCCTTATTTTGCTGGTTTACAGTTCGGGGTGGGGGTTTCCGGTGGAGGAGAGGCTATCTTGCATGCCTTGAACCGGCTCGTTGAGGCTCGGGGTGCTGAGGTGGGACTTTCCATGTTATTGGTTGATTTTCAGAATGCCTTCAACCTAGTTGATCGCACGGCCATGCTTCAGGAAGTCCGCCGACGTTGCCCGGTTCTCTCCCGTTGGGTGGAGTTTTGTTATTCCAGCCCTGCCCGCCTTTTTTATGGGGAGCATTGCTTGTGGTCTTGTCAGGGAGTCCAGCAGGGTGATCCTTTGGGTCCGTTGCTTTTCGCTTTGGTTTTGCATCCCTTAGTATGCAAAATCCGGGACACTTTTGACCTCACTATGCAGGCATGGTACTTGGATGATGGCACCATTGTGGGGGGTACTTTGGAGGTGGGGAAGGTCTTGGATTTGATCATGGCGGAGGGCCCCCGTTTTGGACTGCACCTTAATGTCTCCAAGACGGAGGTCTATTGGCCTGTTGAGGATCCTCAGAGTCGGCTCCCTGGGGTTTTCCCACCCTCCATTGCTCGGCCCGCGAGAGGTGTTACTGTTTTGGGTGGACCTGTCAGTGCTTGCCCTGGGTTCAGCAGTGAGGTTGTGGCGAAGAGAGTAACTAAGACCATTGAGCTAATGGACTTGGTTGCGAGGATTGAGGACCCGCAATCTGAGTTGCTTCTACTACGAGCTTGTACTGGTATTTCTAAGCTTTATTTCTCCTTTCGTACTTGCTCCCCTAGTGTCTTCGGGTCCGTCCATCTCCCTTTTGATGCTGCTCTTCGTTCCAGCTTGGAACGAATCGTCACCGCGTCTGGCCCGGGTTTTGGGGATTGGCAGTGGCGCCTTGCTACTTTCCCTCTTCATCTTGGTGGGCTTGGTGTCTATGCGGCGGGGGATGTTTTTCATTATGCTTTCGTTGCGTCCCGTTTGCAGTCTGCTGATTTGCAGGCTAAGCTCCTCGGCCCCTCCGGTATTGTAGCTGCTGGCCCTGCTCTTGATGATGCCGCACGAGGTTTTACTGCGATTACAGGCTCTGGTATCTTAGGTAACCCTAGTGAAATTGCTGCCCCCAAACTTATGAAGAAATTGGCAGATATTTATTTCGCAACGGTTGCTGCTGCTTCAGGGTCTGTTTTCTCCTTGACACCTCGCCAGCTTGCTCGTGCGATCTCGGCGGGGTTCCCACTCTTCTGATTGGCTGCGTGCGGTTCCTATCTCGGGGTTGGGTCAGACTATGAACGGGAGGACGTACCGCAGTGTGCTTGGGTATCGTCTGGGTGTTCCGTTTTTCAGGGGCTCTCGGCTGTGTCCTGCTTGCTCTCGGGATGTTGCTGATGATGTTTATGGTGACCACGCTGTTTCTTGTGCTGGTACTGTGGGCGTTAAGCATCGGCATAACCTCGTCCGTGACACTCTGTTCGACATCTGCTATAGGTCGGGTATTTCTGCGGGAAAGGAGGTCGATGTTGGTTTGGTTGACGGGCATGGGGGTT
Organism: Silene latifolia; assembly: GCF_048544455.1. Taxonomy (NCBI): domain Eukaryota; kingdom Viridiplantae; phylum Streptophyta; class Magnoliopsida; order Caryophyllales; family Caryophyllaceae; genus Silene; species Silene latifolia. The sequence goes on along the minus strand of NC_133538.1, from coordinate 477,960,700 downwards.
CTCTTCGTCCTGCGGATTTGTTGCTTTATTCTTGGGACAGGGGGCGAGATGTGTGCGTTGACTTGACCGGGTCTTCTCCTTTGACTCAGACTGGGATGGCGGATTTTGTGCCTGGCCGGGTCGTTGCTGATGCTGCCCTGCGGAAGTGTGCTAAGTACGGGTATTTGTGCAGGGCTGCGGGTTATGGTTTCCTTCCTTTCTCTTTCTCTTCTCTTGGGGAGTTGGGGTCGGATGCTGTTGACTTGCTCAAGCGGATCCAGAAATTCTCGGTATCTCAGGATACAGGGGCTCGGGTGGCCGCTTACATTTTTACTAGACTTAGCTTTGCTGTTGCTAAGGGTGTGGGAGCCCAGCTTGTTTCTCGGCTCCCCACCAACTTCATGTAAACTTCTGTTTTTCTTTTAATGAAAGCTGCGTGCATTTTAATAAAAAAAAAAAAAAAAAAAAAAAAAATAATAATAATAATAATAATAATAATAATAATAATAATAATAATAATAATAATAATAATAATAATAATAATGTTGTTGCCTTGCTCAAGCGGATCCAGAATTTATCGGTATTTCAGGATGCGGGGCCTCGGGTGGCCGCTTACATTTTTACTAGACTTAGCTTTGCGGTTGCTAAGGGTGTGGGAGGCCTGATTGTTTCTCGGCTCCCCACCAATTTCATGTAAACTGTTATTTTTTTTTAATGAAAGTTGCGCGCATCCTTATAATAATAATAATAATAATAATAATAATAATAATAATAATAATAATAATAATAATAATAATAATAATAATAATAAATAATAATAATAATAATAATAATAATAATAATAATAATAATAATAATAATAATAATAATAATAATAATAATAATAATAATAACGAAGCGCGGGTTTAGAGAGATGAACTTTCTCTCTCTATAACAGAAACCTCTGTTTTCTACCGCCATTGTTACTGCTTCAAGCTCGTCCATGGCGCGCGGGAGAGGGCGTCCTCCAAAGATTCGACCACCAATCGGTTCCTCTCCTTCTTCTGATTCTTTTGATCTTGATTTGGTGTGTGATTCTTCTCACGCTCAATTTTCCCCTAATCGCACTTCGTTGTGCTTGAATGATTTGATTGTTGATGCTATTTCTACTATCAAACCTAATTCTGTCTGTAATTCTCGTTCTTCTAAACCTAAAAATACTATAGATTCGAACATTTCTAGAATATCTCCCAATTTGGGCGAAAAATCGAAGGAAAGTACAGTTAATAGTGCGATTCATATGAATACTCTTGGACCTACTTCTGAGATTGTTGTTATCAATTCTGATGCTATGATTGATGTGCATAATCCGGGTGTCACTATGTCTGATCCTTTGAGTAATTCTGACATTGTGATTGATCCTATTACTGCATCACCAAACTGTGAAACTTCAGGAACCCTAAATGCTGAACATACTGTTATTCCTGACACTGTTGCTGTGCCTGTTGTTACTACTACAGTTATTCCTGAGGTACCTATTGTTACTACCAAGTCTGTACCTACTGCATCTACCCAAACCAAACCTTGGACAGATGTAGTTAAACCCAAAAATCAAATAGGGATGAGTTTATGTTTCCATGAACAAAGTCTTGCTTCTTCTGAGATCACCATAGAGCTTGAGGATTTCCAAGATGAGCTCAAATTCTGGCAGTTTACTCTCATGGGTAATCTCTTAGGGGCTAGACCTACTTTGAAGCAAATCACTGAGTTTACTGATAAATATTGGGGATCTATTGCTAAACCCACTGTTCAATACTTCAAGAAGGGTTGGTTCAGCTTTAGATTTGAGAATGAAAATGACATGAGTAATGTTCTGAAACGTGGCCCTTGGAAGATAGGATCCCATTCCTTAATTCTCAAGCAATGGTATCCTAATTTTTCCACTGCCATGGATAGAGTTTCCAAAATTCCTATTTGGGTCATTTTCCCTGATCTTGATCCATACCTATGGTCCTCAGCTGTCCTTAGTAAAATGGCCAGTAAAATTGGGAAACCCATGTTTGCTGATATGCCTACTACTTGTAAGCAGAAACTCTTCTTTGCTAGGATCATGGTGGAAGCTGATATTTCTGGATCCCTCCCTGATGTTATCTCCATCAACACTCCATATGGTCCTTCTGAGCAAAGAGTGGACTATGAATGGTTACCATATTATTGTGCTGAGTGTGGGAAAATGGGGCATCAAGCAAAAAATTGCAAGCAAGAAAAATCCAAGAAGAATGCACCTATCCCAGCTCCTAAGAAGGTCTATAAGCCTGTTACTAAGGCTTCTCAATCTGTTCCTACTCCCTGTCTGCTAGGTGGTACCTCAGTAACCATGCCAGGTGTTGCTGTCCCTTCTAAGGGAAGCACCCCTGTTCCATGTTCTACTGAAGAGCATCAAGAATGCAACAGGAAGGAGAGGGTGACTAATGCTCAAATAGCCTTGAAGAGAGACAAGTCACCTATCTCTCAGGGGTCAAACAGGTTTTCCCCCCTCACTGATCCTACTGCTACTGATCTCACTGATCTCACTGATACAATTGATGTGCCCAACACTGTTGATGATGGCTCTATCTCTGACACTGCTTGTACCAACAAGGTTCTGGAACCCTGCATGCTAGGTGGTACCTCAGTTGGGACTGATGGGCAGGAGAGTGTCTTGATCATGGTTCATGCTGGCTCTGAAGATGTAGGCCATCAGGATCTTGTTCAGCCTTTCCCCCCTCTCGGACTCATCGAAATGCATCAAGAATGCAAAGCAGGGAAATACAGATCCGAGACAACTCAAATAGCCTTGAAGAGAGTTTTCTCCTGTGATTCCAGGGATCAGTTTGTTATCATAAATGCTTTGCAGAAAATTATTCTGAGTTAGGGGATACTACAGCTAACACTATCCTGGGGCCCTGTGTGCTAGGTGGTACCTCAGTCAGCTCTGATGTATAGGAGGATGTCCTAGTAGTGAATAATTTTGCTCAGGTTACATTCCCCCTACTTCAAGCTACTGACATGCATCAAGAATGCAACAAGGTCACACAGTTAGAGGATGCTCAAATAGCCTTGAAGAGAGCTTCCTCCCGTGATTCCAAAAAAGGATACTGAACACAACAATATCTCTGAAACTGCTCACATTCTTGCTATCAAAGCTGAATTAAATAGGGAGCATGGAATGTTAGGGGATCCAAAACCTCCTGATAAAGCTCAATGAAAATTTCTTCTTGGAACATCAGAGGTGGGAATGATCCCATCAAGCAACAGGAGGTCCTTGAATTCCTTAGATTTCATCAGGTGGACATTATGGGTATTCTGGAAACTAGAATAAAAGAAAAGAAAGCTACAAAAATTATTCGAAACAAATTTAAAGCTTTTAAGGTGATTTGCAATTATAATGCTCATGTTAATGGCCGAATTTGGCTTGTCTGGAAACCTCGCCATCGTGGATATTCATCCCTTGATTATTCACTCCCAGTTCATTCATTGTGAGGTAATTCATCATGCTACTTACACTAAATTTCATCTCACCATGATTTATGCTAGCAATAATGCAAGAGATCGTGATGATCTTTGGCACAATCTTTGTACTCTCGGTACTCAGGTTCATAAGTGGGTCCTTCTTGGTGATTTTAATGTTGTTAGGGATGTTAGTGAGAGAATTAGCAATACCCCTCCTAATCTTGCTGATATTTTGGATTGCAATTCTTGTCTGTTGCATTGTGGGGTGGGCCGATATTACTAGCTCTGGTTGTGAGATGACTTGGACTAACAAGCAAGATATTGATACTCTTGTCTGGTCAAAATTAGATAGAGCCCTTACTAATGCTTTGCCTGGCAACTTCAATATCCTGCTACCTCTGCTTTTTTCTTCCCGCTGGAGTGTCTGATCACTCCCCTATTCTCAGTTCTTGTCTTTGAGGATAAGCATTCTGGGTCCAGGTTTAGTTTTCTTAATTGGCTTTGGATCCACCACTCTGTTATCATGATCCGGTAAATGAGGCCTGGCAGAACTCATTAAGGGCTCACTTATTTTTACTCTTTTTGGCAAGTTGAAACATGTTAAAAAGAGATTGAAAACTTTGCATAAGGAGAACTTTACTCAAATCTCTCAAAGAGTCCTTACTGCTAGAAATCAACTATCCGAGTGTCGTGAAGCCATTCGAAGGACTTCTCTTCAACTGATCTCTATGATAAGGAAAGAACTCTCATGGCTACCTATCTTGCTCTAAAAAATGCTGAAAGCACTATTTTGAAGCAAAAAGCTAAGCTTGATCATATTTCCCATAATGACTCCTCTTCTAAATACTTCTCTGCTAGAATTCAAGAAAGACAACAGCAGCAACTCATTGGCCATATTAAAGATAAGGATGGAAATGAGAGAATTGGACTTGACTCTGTTGCTGAGGGTTTTATTGATTATTACCAACACCTTCTAGGTCAGTCTCACCCTACTTTCCCTATTGATGTTGATTTCATTCAAGCCAGCTCTTGTGTGCCTGAGGATGACATTGCTGGGCTCATTAAACCCATTGAAAATGATGAAATTAGAGTCTGTGTTTTAGTATTGGGTCGATAAGAGCCCAGTCCGAATGGGTTTTCTCACGATTTCTTTAAGGCTTCCTGGGACACTGTTGGACCTGATTATTGCAAAGCTATTCAAGCATACTTTAAGAATGGCAGACTCAGTAAACAAGCTAATGCCACTCTCATTACTCTTATCCCTAAGAAATCAGTTTGCAATATTGTCATGGACTTTCGTCCCATATCCTGTTGCACCACTTTTTATAAGACTATTAGTAAAATTCTCACTCTCAGGCTTCAGAGCATTCTTCCTCACATCATTGGTGCTGAGCAGGCTGCTTTCATCAAGGGGAGAAACATCTATGAGAATATTATGATGTCTCAGTCCTTGGTTAAGGGTTATGGGAGGAAGTACCTCACCCCTAGATGCTTAGTGAAAGTTGACATAAGAAAAGCTTTTGATTCTCTTCAATGGGATTTCATTCAACAAATGCTGCATGCTCTTAAATTCCCTGATATTTTTGTTAAGTGGATCATGGGGTGTATCACTAGCTTCTGGTTCTCTATCAAAATTAATGGTTCTGTTCATGGTTTTTTTCAAGGCAAGAGTGGTCTTCGACAAGGTGATCCCTTGTCTCCCTACTTATTTGTTCTTAGTATGGAGATCCTTTCTAGATATTTGAGGAAGATCTGTCTTCAGGAAAATGTTTCTTTTCACCCTAAGTGCACAAAGCTTGGTCTTACTCACCTAATTTTTGCTGATGATCTTATGATCTTTACAAGGGGTGATGTGCCATCTGTAAATGCAGTCTTGAATACTCTTAATGACTTCTCCAAATGGTCTGGCTTATCTGCTAATACTGATAAAACTGATATATATTTTGAAGGGGTGCCTGCTGCTATTAAGCACCAAATCCTCATGCATACTGGTTTTTCTGAGGGTACCTTCCCCTTCAGATATCTTGGCATCCCTTTACACAGCTCCAGAAACTCTTTTGATAATTATGGTGCATTGATCAACAAGATTCAGACACACTTGCATCATTGGACTACAAATTTCTTCTCTTATGCTAGCAGAGCTCAGCTATTGAATTCTGTTATCTTTGGCCTCACTAATTTCTGGTGTGCCACTGCTTTGCTACCTAAGAATGTAGTAAAGCTCATTAACAAGCTCTATAAGAATTTTTTCTGGAATCAGGAAGATGGGCATAGGAAACTAGTCTTCAAAAGCTGGTCTGATATTTGTTCTCCCTGGAATGAAGGAGGGGTGGACATAAAGGAGTTCTTTGTCTTGGAACAAAGTCATGCTAGCCAAATGGATCTGGACTCTTGATTCTCAACATGATGGGTTATGGTCTAGATGGATTGCACTTACTATTTCTCTCTACGATACAATTTGGAGCATCCAATCCAAGGATCATTTCTCTGAGAGTTTCAAAAGCATCATAGCTGTTAAAGAGGAGATTCTGCATAACACTCACTCCCCTGTAGCAGCAAGTACCCTCATCCACTCTTGGACTTCTAAAGGCAAGTTCAATATTGCAGCAGCTTATCACTGGTTTCGAAAACACAAGCCTCTTCTTGACTGGGCACCTGCAATGCATCATCAATTTGTCATCCCTAGCCATAGAGTCCTTACTACTTTGGCTCTCCAGCATAAACTTCCTACTCTTGACAATCTTGCTTGTAGGGGTTTGCACATGGTAAATCGGTGTATTCTGTAAGGGCGTCTAGAGACCCATGAACATATCTTCTCTACCTGCTCTTTTACTCGTAAAAATTTGGCAGGTATTTACACTTGCTAGGTCTGCAAGGAAGGTCTACTATTCCTCGATGAACTCCTTTGGTGTCTTTGCAAAGCAACACTCTCAACATTGGAAGAATGGTGGATAAGGAGTAGCATTACAACTACATGCTATCGATTTGGCATGAGCGCAATGCTCGTATTTTCCAAGGGTGGAGCATCATCAAGCTCAAATTCTTCATCTTATTCGTTTCAATGTTAGTGCTAGAATTTCTCATAGAGTCACTAGAGCAGTGTATGATAAGGCTATTCAACGATTGATCCTATTTTAGGATTAGTCTAGCCTTTAGGGGATATTCTTTGCCTAGAATGCTTGTCTATCTTGTTCTTTCCCCTTGAGGATGAATAAAATGGACTATAACTTCTTGCAAAAAAAAAAAAAAAAATAATAATAATAATAATAATAATAAAAATAATAATAATGTTGTTGCCTTGCTTAAAAGGATCAAGAAATTATCGGTATCTCAGGATGCGGGGGCTCGGGTGGCCGCTTACATTTTTACTAGACTTAGCTTTGCAGTTGCTAAGGGTGTGGGAGCCTAGATTGTTTCTCGGCTCCCCGCCAATTTCATGTAAACTATTATTTTCCTTTTAATGAAAGTTGGGCGCATCCTTTTAATAATAATAATAATAATAATAATAATAATAATAATAATAATAATAATAATAATAATAATAATAATAATAATAATAATAATAATAATAATAATAATAATAATAATAATAATAATAATGTTGTTGCCTTGCTCAGCGGATCCGTAAATTATCGGTATCTAGGGATGCGGGGCTCGGGTGGCCGCTACGCTTTTACAAGACTTAGCTTTGCTATTGCTAAGGGTGTGGGAGCCTAGATTGTTTCTCGGCTCCCCGCCAATTTCATGTAAACTATTATTTTCTTTTTAATGAAAGTTGCGCGCATCCTTTTAATAATAATAATGATAATAATAATAATAATAATAATAATAATAATAATAATAATAATAATAATAATAATAATAATAATAATAATAATAATAATAATAATAATAATAATAATAATAATAATAATAATAATAATAATAATAATAATAATAATACATGTTCCGGGTGTAATTCCAGAGCAGATTTGTTACCACGTAAGCTTGTAGAATGATGGCTTTGCTTGACTCTTCCTTTCGGCCTCTCCTGAAACAATGAACAAACTGAGGGCTCGGCTTGGTACCGAGCGTACTCACTCCGACGCTCAAGTCAGTAAACTTAAAGGGGATTAAGTTGTGTGTTACTTGGCACAAGGTATATTGTAGAGAGATAAGGGAGTTTATACCATATTAGTGTGTTTAACTCATTATTTTCGGATCCTTTCCTCAATGAGGGTTGAGGAGTATTTATAGACTTTCACCTTTTGTCACGTAGTGGCCAAGTGGCAGAGCAGGTGGAAAGACTGTTCTACCCTCGGCCGAGGGACCCATGGCAGGCCGGCGGGCCTAGCTGACTCCATGCCGAGGGGTCTTGGATGTGAGTACGCGGATGTGTATCCCGGCTGGCTAGTTGCCTAGCCGAGACCCAAGTGACAGGCCGACTGGCTGCGTCGGTTAGGCTGTCCAAGGTGTTGACTTGCTGTGGATATCTTTGACCTTGCTCAATATGTTGACTCGGTCAGCGGGTGCAGAATATGCCCCATCAATTTGCCCCCAGCGTAGTCTATGCCGTGGTATGGACCTTCGATGAGTGTTGAGCGTATTCTGCGCAAGTAAAATTTTCTGCCCCGGCTTCTTCTTCCTCGGCTTGGTTCTGCTTAGGCCGTACCGTATCCCCCCTCCACATGGATGTGTAAAGGGCATCAAATGTGGAAAAGAAAATGGCGCTGGCCGAGACCGAGGTTATGAGTGCCGTGTGCTTTTGATTGCCCCCAGCCGGTGCTGCCAAGCTCGGTTGAACAGCGGGCCGTTTGGCAAGTAGATACCAAGGATCGTGTTGAAGAAGATACGTCGATTGGCATTCTGTCAAGGAGCGTGTTGAAGAAGTTTTGTAACTGTTTGTCGATTGACATTCCATGGTTGCATGCTTGACACGTGGCTCGGCGTTGATTGGTTGACGCCTCATGGGCTTTGCTCTGATTGGTCGGATTGATTGGGCTTTGCTCTATAAATAGGGCAGTTACCCCCTCATTTTGGCCTTCCAAATTTCATTTTCTCAAAAAATTTCCTCTCGTTTAGTTTTTCTTTCGCAGAGTTCCTTTCTCTTTCTAATTTCTCGAAGCGTTACTCGGTGTAACATTTCCTTCCAAGGTAATCAAACAAATTCTTCAATCTTTTTTTTCTTGTTAAATATTCGTTGTCATGTCTTCTCGCGATGCTTGGGACCTAGTAATCTGCGCGCGGGGTTCCCCGTCGCGCCCTGATGAAGAGGAGGCACTGGCCGCCATCCCGATAAGGTCCGGGGGCCCTAGGTCTCCTTCTCCTGAGGTTGATCCCAAATTTCTGGAGGGTTTCGAGGATGATGATGATGGTGATGATGACGGTGATGATGTTGATGATGATGGTGATGATGAGGAAAGGACTCATTCCGATGAGGAGAGGCCGCATCTCTTGGATCACGGCGACGCCTGTAAGATTGGCCCTGATCGTGCTTGGACCAACAAGTTCACCAGTTGTTCTGGTTCTAAACTTTTCGAACATCATTTTTCCTTCGGTAGGGAGTATAGGATTGTTATTCCTAAAGAGGGTCAGGCCGTTTGTTGCCCTCCCCCGGGTTGTATCGGCGTATACATCAGACACCTGGAGTATGGGCTCCGGTTTCCTATGAATGCATACGTTGCTGCCATAATTAAAGCAATGAACGTCGCTGTGGCACAGCTGCATCCGTTGGCCATTAGGACGATAGTTGGCTTTGTGTGGCTCTGTCTCTTTAAAAAGGAGGCCCCAACGGTTAACTTGTTCCGCCGGCTTCATCATCTTCGGCCGTCAACCCCCGGTGGCACGGGGTGGTACAGCGTGCAGACAGAGCCGGGTTATATCACCGTCTCTAAGCTTACTTCATGCAAGGACTGGAAGGCGCGGTGGGTATACGTCGAGGTTCCGGAGGATTATCCACTGCCCCGGTCCTTCCAGCACCGTGTCAATTTGCGGTGTGAGAGTCGGGGGGAGCGTGAGAAATATGTCTCCCGGAATAAGCTTAAGATGGACGCCTTTAGGGTCCATCTCAATGAGGACGAAAGGCGGGCAATGAAGCTGTTTGAGGCTGAGAAGGATGGGACGCCGAAGGGATGGATGCCCCGACGCGATCATTCTTCGGATGAGCCGCTCGCCACGTCGGCCTCATACCGGCCCTCGAACAGGGTGAGTGGGGTCAGTGTGAGGCCCATCTCTGCTTTTAATGTTTCTGTTTTTGAACTTTGATTTATTTCTTTTACTTAACTCTTGCTTCGTTTCCTTTGCAGACCGCTTTGGCCCGGAGTTGTCTGCCGAGACCCTCAAGAGGTTAGGACTTGACAAGGACGGGAAAGTTGCTGATTTTCATCCTAAGGCCGAGGCACGTGATCGCAGACCGGCCCCAAATGACCTTATGGATCAGCAGTTGAAGGTTTTGGATGCGGGGGCGGCTCAGAGGAAGATCGCCGGTAATGTGCCGTGCCAAAAGCCAAAAGCAACGTCTTCGGCGGCGACGCGTCAACTTCAGTTCAACCTTCAATCCCTGCAGTCCAAAAGGAGAAGGTGGTGGTCGTTGTCGATGTCGAAGATGAGGTCACCGTGGCAGAGGAATCTCCTCTCTTACGTAAGAGAAAGGAGACAGCTGTCTGCTGCCGCCTGCTACCATCGCTACCGAGGCCAAAGAAATGGGTCCTCCAGCCAAGAAGGCCAAGCCTGGTACAGATCTAACCTGTGGCTCAGATTTAGCCGGTTCATTAGGCGTACCTGATGGCAGGCTCTCTGGTATGTCAGTAAATGTTGACATGGATGCTTTGTCCGAATTTTTTGTAGATCAACCGCCGCCGTCTACCGGTCCCTCTGAATGGCTATTAGAGAAGCGGCCTGTGCAGACGGGTGATAAGAATGCTACCGTCGTCTCCTCCTCCCCGAAGCCTTTCCCCGCCCAGATTAGGAAGATGCTGGCGAAGTGGGCTGACGTGGCCGGTGCTCACATTATGGAGCAAGAAAAGCTCATGGCTGAGGCGGCTCCTACGCTTGAACAGTGCCGAGGCTTGAGCTTGATGCTTCTAAGCAAGAGGCCGAGAAGGCGAAGAAGGACTCCCAGGCCGCCGAAAATGACTTCCTCGCCGAGCGAAAAGCTCGGGAGGAGGCCGAGAAGGCGGTCCTAGCCGAGAGGGCCAAGGTTGAGGCATGAGGGCCGACGCCGCTAAGCTACGGGAGGAGCCGGCCAAGCTTCACCTGCGACTTTCGACTTTTTACCGTTAAGAAGAGGGAAGAATGGAAGTCTCTCAGATCCGCTCGGTCGAAGGCGCATCGAACACGAGGGCCATCCTCGACCGTAGGGAGAAGGACATTGAGACGCTCCAAATTGACGTCATCCCTAACATGTGCGCCCAATACCGGGACCAGGCCAAGAAGCCGCCGGGAAGTAATCGAGAGCTCTTTCCCGACGGATCTTTCCCGTGGCAAAAATTTGAACAATTGTTTGATGATAAGGTGGTCGCTGAGGCAAAGGTCGGAAGAGGCGAGGCGAAGAGGGCCACCGAGGAGGCATGAGAAGGCGGCCGTCTTGAAAAGGTGAAGGCGGCCGGAGGAAGCCGAGAGGGCAAAGGCGGTGAAGGCTGAAGCTGCCAAGTCGGCTTCTGGGTCGCCCATTGAAGACGATGCTGCTGACGTCGCCGGTGGCGAGCAGCAACAGGCATAGGGAGACGGGCGGTCGTCACCAGATTCACCCGGCATCTCGGATAGCTTTAGCTGTTCGGGGGCCAACTATTGAGCCTTTCCTCCCTGCCATCTTTTGGCACTTCATGTCTTTATGTCTCATACCCTTTTCTTTGTACCATTCTCCTTTTTTGAACTTTGGTAGGTAGTGTTTAGGCTATCCCTATGGGGACGGCCGTCGACTTCTTTCTTTGTATTACCTGTGAACATTTTTAATAAGAGTTGGTTTATTTTGCCTCCGGCTTGGCCGAGGTCTTTATCTCATTTTCATCTGAGTTGTCTTCTTACGTTATTAATTGAGCGCTTCTTTTCTGTTTCCACCATCGGCCTAGCCGGGGCAGTTAGAATGCGTAACTCAATCAGATACTTAACGTTTTTAAACATGTTGGCGTGTCGGTCGCTTCCTCCACCACCCGAGGCGGTCAGATTTGCGTTTCCCAACCGCCGTTGTGAACATGTTAGCGTATCGGTCGTTGTGTCCCCGTCACTCCCGGTCTGGCCGAGGCAATCGGGGTTACGGCGCGACAGCGTTCGTATCTTTAGACGTGTTGATCGCTTCCTCTTTCACTCTCGGCCTGGCCGAGGCGTCCGATTTGCGTTTCTCAACCGTACTTATACGTTCCTAAGCATGTTGGATCAACCGTGGGGCAAGTCGCGTTTCCCCCGTCACCCCCGGCTTTGGCCGAGGTGATCGAGTTTACGTTTTAACTGCTGTTGTAAATATCTTGGTATGACTATGGGAGGGACACTTCATTTTGATAGAAAACTTGGAACATTCTTCATTAGATATAATCAAGCGTTGGGGTGCCCACAACGGTCTCGGACACCCCCGCCGCTATACGAAGTATTTTCTAAGATTGTCGGTGTTCCAGTGGCTCATTAGAGGCACTCCCTCCATGTCTGTCAGCCGGTATGTACCCGGCCTCATTTCTTCAACCACTTTGTAAGGTCCTTCCCAGTTGGCCGTCATTTTGCCATGGATGTTTCCTTTGTTGGTGGCAGCCGACTTTCTTAGGACTAGATCTCCTACTCTTAGGTCCCTTTTGTGGACCCTTCGGTTGTAAGCTCTTCTCATTCTGTTTTGGTAAACGGCTAAGTTGAGCCGTGCCGTGTCTCGACTTTCTTCGACCAGGTCTAGGGAGGCTTTCAGGCCTTCCTCATTTTCGATCCCCAGGTTAAAGGTTTGCGTTACGAACGTCGCACCGATGCTTCACTGGTAGGACGGCTTCGCACCCATAGACAAGGTGGAATGGACCGTATCCCGTTGCTTCTTTCTCCGTGGTTCTAAGGGACCACAGGACGCCGGGTAGTTCCTCAGCCCACCTTCCCTTTAGATCTTCAACCTTCTTTTTTAGCCCGTTTAGGATTGTTTTATTAGCTGCCTCCGCCTGCCCGTTGCTCTGAGGGTGGCAGACGGAGGAGTATGTGATGCGTGTCTAAAATATGATGTTTCACACTCTTTTCTACACGCATTTCAGAGCTCAGATGTGCAATATATGCCTATATTTCCCTATTTTCTTCTACTTTCGTGTTTTTGTACTTTATTGCAGAAATGTGAAGAATTCAACGGGAAATCAAGCCAAATCCGTCCCCGAGTGACCTGCATTGCAAATAACGTAAAGGAATTGCTTAAGGAACGAGCTTGGTGCGCAATCCAAGGCCCAAAAGACAAGTCCACGAGTTAAAACAAGTCAAGTAGCAAATCGGCCCGATCGATCGACCACCTTGTCCGATCGATCGACCAATGCTCGTTCCGAAGCTCTTGTTTGCTTTGAGGAGCGATCGATCGACCACCTTTTTTTCAACGATCGACCGGATTTCTATTTCAGACGAGAATTAGATGACCGTGAATCTTGAAGCCCGTGAAGTCTAGGTTTAGGAAATAAGTTGTTGCGTTGATTGCTATATAACGTAACAGAGAACATCAAGTTTTTATGGAGGTTTTACATTCCAATACAGTACTTTAAGTTTTAGTTTATTTCCGAGTAACTAGGGTTTGGGATATCGATTTTAGCATTGGAATTCTGCCTTTGTTCTTAATCTTTCCTCTGAATTCTCGGTATTGATTCTGCCCTAATCTTAGTTTATTGCTTCGCTTTCATTATTAGTATAGAATTGATAGTTAGTGCCCCAAAGCCAATTATCATATTTTCGTTGTTGTTATTTACATTAAGCATGAATACAGTAATCGTTGTTAGTTTATATGTTGTTTTTACCTTCACCATGAGTAGCTAAATCTTTAGTGCTAGGATGTAGGGGAATTGTAGCATAGGCGGCATTAGATTGAACACGGACTGAACCCGCGTGTCAGTCGATCGACTGACATTGTTGGTCGATCGACTGACCTTGTAAGGTTATCCTTCGTTTTAATTGTTCTTAATCTTGTATTTAACAAATCGAATGCATGCGACCAGTTAGATACCTATTTCGTGACTGACCCATTAGATCGAAAGATAGGGAAAGTTATTTGACCACCAATTAAATCGACTAGACTGTGCTAAGATCGAAAGATAGGTATAGTTTAGACCATTAGTCGCTTTTCAGGACGAAAGTAAGTATTAGTGACATTAGGGACCTATAGCGAGATCGAGAGATGCTATTTGTTAAAGAGTGGACCGAGAGGACCTCTTTGTTTCCCGCCTTACCTGAGTTTGATTCAGACCGACTTAGTTTGCTGCCGCCGAAGCTATAATGACCCGACCATCCTAGTGCCCTTATTTTATCTGTTTAAATCCTTCATTTAGTTTATTGCCTTTGTTTTCTGTTAGCTATAGACCAATTGAAACCAACCCCCATAATTGTTACCTTTGACTGATCATAAAACAACTAGAATTTACAACTGCCTCCTTGTGGTTCGACCCTGTTACCACTAGCCTAGGTTAGTCTTAATAGGAAATTATAAATTTTATCTTTGGTACTCACAACGACGGGTATCAAATTTTGGCGCCGTTGCCGGGGAGGTAATAGTCCTAATTTTAGTTGTTTTATTTTTTGGTCTTTCTTAGTTTAAGGGACATCCGTTCCTTAAACTTTTCTTATATTCTTTTTGTAGTTTCATCTTATGCGCAGGTCACAGGGTGGAGAATTAGTACCGTTGAACCCTGAGCTTGAGAGATCCTTGCGCGAGTTGAGGCGAACACAAAGAGTATTACCGACAGAGGAAGAGCCGAGTACTCATCAAGCTATCACGAAACGATCTGTTCGAAGAAGACCCGCAGTCTTCACCGTTTCCACTTCTTCAGCCGAGACAGTTACTTCTCCGAAAATTCCAGTCATGGCCGAGGAAGCAAGTATAGCTAGTTATTCCGAGCCGACATGTAGATAACTTATATAAGGGGTTCGACCACGGAGATGCCAGAAATTCGAACCAAAGCCCGCCTACATTACCATGGTCGAGAGAAATCGGTTTGGTGGAGCTGCAAATGAAGATGCGAAAGAAGACATATGGAGACCTTTATTGACTCATCGCTGCTCCATTCCCCCACCACGGTGGCGTGACCCGGATCAAATCAAAGAGACCATGTTCATCTTCTCCCTTCGTGATGCTGCAAGGGAGTGGTATAGAGATTTGGACCGGACCGCTCTGGAGATCACTGATTGGAATACATTGGCATTGGCGTTCTACAAGAAGTACTTCTCTGCTTCAAGGACGATCGCTATTAGAGCTCAAATCACGGGCTTTAAACAAGGGCCAGATGAGAATTTCCACGAGGCATGGGTCCGATTCAAGAAGTTAGTGCGAACCATACCGCATCATGGGTTCGAAAAGTGGAGTTTGTGCAATCATTTCTACAATGGGTTGTACGACGATCGGAGGGCCATTTTGGATCTGCAGCCAACGGAGATTTGCTTTGAAAATTTGGGAGCAACCAAAGGGTGGAAGATCATTGACGATCTAGCTACCCACAAGGCCGAGTATGGGAATTCGAGGGGAAACCAGAGAAGAGCTGCTGAATCCTCCTCTGTTGTTGCACTTGAGGCTCTCACCGCGAGATTTGACAAGTATGAGCTAGGAGGAGCCTCTAAGGGTGGGATGTACCAAGTCAATGCCGTGTCAGACGGTCCCTTCGTCTGTGAAAGGTGTGGAGTTGAGGGCCATGTCTCGAAAAATTGCCCTAGCCCCTTTGAATCTTGTGCTGCCTTCCAACATTATAGGCAGACAAACACCTACTACGAGCCACCGCATCCGAACTTGAGTTGGAGAAGCCAAAATGTCCAAAATCCAACCCAACATCCGCCACAAAGAAAGAAATGCAGCCCATATGTCCCGCCTCATCAAAAGCAACAAAGAATACCGAAGCCCCCTTATGTGCCGCAACAACAACAATCACACTCGAGTTCTCCGAGCTTAAGAATCTGTTGCTAAAGGAGTCCCAAGCAAGAGAGGCCGGGATGAAGTTACTTGAGAGCCAAATTGCTCAACTGGCTAGTAAAAGTAACACTCGAGCTCCCGGACACTTACCCACTCAACCCAAACAAAAGGAGACCCTAAATGCCATCACTTTGAGGAGCGGGTCCACCCTTGAGGGTCCTGCAATGGTTGAGGATGCTGTTGAGAAAGATGAGCCGGAAACAAGTCAAGAGAAAGCTTCAACGAACAAATCAAAGAAAAAAGCGTCTGCCAGGCATTTGGTCGATCGATCAAGTACCTAGTCGATCGATGACTCACGGGTTCTGAGGAGCTTCGAATCTGTACATCTCGGTCGATCGACGAGGAGAGTGGTCGATCGACGAGATCGCTGCGATCTTTGAAGAATTTCGTCCCTTGATGCCAAATAATCTACGAGACCACTTGTTTCGGGAACCACCGTCCCGAAAAGTTTGGGGGCGCGGACCCGAGTCTGATGGGTCGATCCCGGCTCCGAGTTCGATCCAATGACGGTCAATGGTTCTCATTTGAGACGGTTTGAGGAGGGGTCTAGCTTCAACAAAGAAAAGGTGACGGACTTTCAGCCTAAGTCCAAGGATACCGGCACGCGCGACTTAGAGGAGAGGGCTAAGGTACTCCTTACAGCCCCATATCCAGAGAGACTCGTGCCGACGAAGGAACAGGTATCTTTTAGTAAATTTGAGAAAGTTATTCGTAGCTTGAATGTTCAGGTACCCTTCCTTGAGTTAGTTATTCAAGTGCCAAAGATACACTAAATTCATGAAACAGATTATTGTCAAAGTAAAAATCTCTTGAACATGTTCACACTGTTGCGTTAACTAAAGAGTCTTGCTCCTACTTGTCTCACACTCGCGCCCCATAAGTTAGAAGACCCTGGCAGTTTTTTTGAGTTCCTTGTAGCATAGGTACCTTTTCTATCGAAAAGGCTTTATGTGACTTAGGAGCTAGCATAAGTGTCATGCCCTTGAGTCTAGCTAGAAAGCTTAAGTTGACCAGGTTTGCAATAACTGAGATGACGGTTCAGATGGCTGACCGATCTGCGGTCGAGCCTATAGGAGTCCTAGAGGACATACCCGTCCAGATAGGGAAGTTTTCTTCCCTGTTGACTTTGTTGTCCTTGACATGCACGAGGATGACCATATTCCCATTATTTTGGGTAGGCCATTTCGCACACTGCTTTGGTGCGATTATTGATGTCGGTCTAGGAACCTTGACTTTCAAAGTGGGAAAGCACTCTATTGTCTTTGCCCAGCCGGCTAAGAAAAAGGATCCCATGTGGCCCGTCACTTGTAATACGGTCTCTGAAAAGAGATCGTACTTTGTGCTTCCCGAATCGACTATCCCTATTACTACTGCTGTGTTAACCCCTTCGCCCCGGATTGGGAGCAAGATGGAGGAAGAATCTGTTGTTTTAGATAATGCAGGAGCTGGTTTGGGGAAGGGAGTACTACAAGTTACGCCAGCTGTAAAGCAGCCGATCATTCAAAGAGGAGGCCTGGGACGCTTAAGCTATGGGACCGATGAGGAAGTGGAAAATGAGCCAGCCAAGGTGAGATGGTCTGATTTGGAGTCTAACGATCCCAAGGAAGTCCTTGATTGGGAAGATGACGAAGCTGATCAGCTGCGCTCTCCGACTGTTGAAGCTGGGAAGGGTGCAACTGACAAGATAAGCACCATTGAGGCTACCTCTAGTAGCCAAAAGCCGACGAAGTGGGCCATACCTTGGCCTTTCTTGATCAACTACTAGTTGATCAAAAGCTTTACAAACATTTTATTTGCTTTCGAACTATTTTCTTATTGTTCTTTGTGTGCGCGAAAACTTCGTTTTTATTTTGTTTGCTTAGGATCTTTGAGTACTTTAGACTTTATGCTGGGTTTTGCGCAATTTTGGGCGTGTATTATTGTGTACTTACAGGTATTTAGAGCTTGTAAGCTCAAATCATCGAGCAAATACGAAGAAATAAGAAGTACAAAGAAGATACTTCGGTCGATCGACCGCCATCGTGTCGATCGACGAGTTGCGCTTTCCGGGGAGCTTGATCCTGTTCACATGGTCGATCGACTACCCCTATAGGTCGATCGACCACTTCTGCTGCTGTACCTGTTCACGACCTCTCCCCTGCTGTGTTTGGTCGATTTGCGAACTTAAGGGAGTTTTCTACTCCACTTTATTTTCCGTCACAATTATTTATTTCTTCCATTTTCTCAATTGTGCACAGTTTTACCCTTCCAAATTGTTTCCTTCGGTCTTATGCGTGGTTTTGATTGTCTTTCGTGCACTCTTATTGGTAGCATCATGGGCATCGAAACCTCCTAGCTCACGCTGGTTTGGGGAGGTTTCCTTTGCTGCGCTTAAAGTCTTGTGAGTTCCATATCTTTCCCTTGTGTCTTGCTTATTTACTTTCTCGCAAATTCCCGCTTCTCTTTTCTTCATCACATGATTTTGCACAATGGGGACATTGTGCGATTTGGTTTGGGGAAGGGTTTTGCGTCGCATATTTGCTTGCATTCACGTTTACTTTCTTGCCTTGCATCGTTTATTTCATTTCTCATATATACAAGAAAATACAAAATTCCAAAAAAAAAAATTGAAAAATTCAAAAAAAATTTCCATAAAATGCACGTTTATTTTAGCATATAGGTCGAGTCGGAACGGTAGTATTCCTATGATGATTTTGCATTTTCAGCTGTTTTATGCCTAAGCCTTGCTTGATTAACATGTTATTAGTAGAATCGCATATGCATACCTACGAGTTTTCGTTAAAATATTTGCTGAACTTTAGACTTGACTTTGATTATTGGCAAGCTACATCATATTTCTGAGTTATTAGAGCCTATAACTGGTGTCATCTATGACCGGTTTATCTAGGAATGTGAGTAGTACTCCTTATGAGACATGTTTCCTTAATTTGCATGAATATGAATTTGATCTACTTAATACCCGTATGCATTCGGTCTGTGGTTTGTTGACACATGTGGTAGAGGTTTCCTTTTCTCATTTTGCCCATAAGCTCCACACTGCCAAAAATATCCTTTTTTGTCCCATTTGCTACATCCTACATATAGCCTACCTCTGTCAAGCTAGTAGTCTGGTTTTTGGGATTGTTACTCGTTTTTGGTAGCCATTGCTCTTTTGAGATGAAGTTGGGAAGATGAAAAGAAGGAAAGAAAGAAATAAAAAGAAAAGAAAAATGAAAAAGATGAAAAATGATTCGGAAAAAGAAAAAAAAAAGAAAGAAAAAAAATGTGTCCTGTACTGTTCAAAGCAGTCGATCGACTGCTCCTGTTGGTCGATCGACTGAAGATCCGAGGAAGAAATCAATTCGCATACTTTAATCCTTACCTTATGGCGATTTTTGCTCCCATGTTTTATTCTTATTTTATGGGGAGTTAGTTGATTACTTTTACATCTGGAGATTGTGAGATTTGTGCTTGCTATAGCACCGTGTTGTTTGCCTATGAGCAAGAAGTTGGATGTTGTCCTTTGGTTCCGTTCTGGTACTAGCTTGATCACCTGTACCCCCACTTTACCATAAAATGTTTTGCCCCTTCTTACCCATACCTCACATATCCCATATATACCTCGGCATGTGTCATTGGTCATCTGTTTGGTTGGAATGCGTATGTACGGTTGTAGAGGTCATTTTCATATTTTATTGTTGGCATGTTTTCATAGGTCGTAGTTAGGTGAGAGTCTCTACAAATTAATTCTTCCTATCTTACATATATATCACCTGTGCTCACTTGAGTGATTTGAGCGACCCGCGAGAGTCCAATTTGATAAGTCTCTATAGTCAACGGTTCAGCATACTTTTAACGACTTTATAATTCGTTTGCATGATTCACATTACTAATTGATTGTTGGTTGTGCATTAAATTGGTTTGGGCTTAACAGTTTGCATTTCGCTCTGAGATTGAACTCGTTCCATTAGGTCATTAGATCGAGTCTAGTTCTTGCTTGGGGACAAGCAAGGTTTGGTTTGGGGAGATTTGATGCGTGTCTAAAATACGATGTTTCACACTCTTTTCTACACGCATTTCAGAGCTCAGATGTACAATATATGCCTATATTTCCCTATTTTCTTCTACTTTCGTGTTTTTGTACTTTATTGCAGAAATGTGAAGAATTCAACGGGAAATCAAGCCAAATCCGTCCCCGAGTGACCTGCATTGCAAATAACGTAAAGGAATTGCTTAAGGAACGAGCTTGGTGCGCAATCCAAGGCCCAAAAGACAAGTCCACGAGTTAAAAGAAGTCAAGTAGCAGCTCAGCCCGATCGATCGACCAGCCTTGTCGGTCGATTGACCAATGCTCGTTCCGAAGCTCTTTTTTTCTTTGAGGAGCGATCGATCGACCACCTTTTTCGATCGATCGACCGGATTTCTATTTCAGACGAGAATTAGACGACCGTGAATCTTGAAGCCCGTGAAGTCTAGGTTTAGGAAATAAGTTGTTGCGTTGATTGCTATATAACGTAACAGAGAACATCAAGTTTTTATGGAGGTTTTACATTCCAATACAGTACTTTAAGTTTTAGTTTATTTCCGAGTAACTAGGGTTTGGGATATCGATTTTAGCATTGGAATTCTGCCTTTGTTCTTAATCTTTCCTCTGAATTCTCGGTATTGATTACGCCTAATCTTAGTTTATTGCTTCGCTTTCATTATTAGTATAGAATTGATAGTTAGTGCCCCAAAGCCAATTATCATATTTTCGTTGTTGTTATTTACATTAAGCATGAATACGATGTCGTTGTTAGTTTATTTGTTGTTTTTACCTTCACCATGAGTAGCTAAATCTTTAGTGCTAGGATGTAGGGGAATTGTAGCATAGGCGACATTAGATTGAACACGGGCTGAACCCGAGTGTCAGTCGATCGACTGACATTGTTGGTCGATCGACTGACCTTGTAAGGTTATCCTTCGTTTTAATTGTTCTTAATCTTGTATTTAACAAATCGAATGCATGCGACCAATTAGATACCTATTTCGTGGTCGACCCATTAGATCGAAAGATAGGGAAAGTTATTTGACCACCAATTAAATCGACTAGACTGTGCTAAGATCGAAAGATAGGTATAGTTTAGACCATTAGTCGCTTTTCAGGACGAAAGTAAGTATTAGTGACATTAGGGACCTATAGCGAGATCGAGAGATGCTATTTGTTAAAGAGTGGACCGAGAGGACCTCTTTGTTTCCCGCCTTACCTGAGTTTGATTCAGACCGACTTAGTTTGCTGCCGCCGAAGCTATAATGACCCGACCATCCTAGTGCCCTTCTTTTATCTGTTTAAATCCTTCATTTAGTTTATTGCCTTTGTTTTCTGTTAGCTATAGACCAATTGAAACCAACCCCCATAATTGTTAC
Organism: Silene latifolia; assembly: GCF_048544455.1. Lineage (NCBI taxonomy): Eukaryota > Viridiplantae > Streptophyta > Magnoliopsida > Caryophyllales > Caryophyllaceae > Silene > Silene latifolia. The sequence continues at coordinate 477,939,777 of NC_133538.1, read as the reverse complement.
CTTTGACTGATCATAAAACAACTAGAATTTACAACTGCCTCCTTGTGGTTCGACCCTGTTACCACTAGCCTAGGTTAGTCTTAATAGGAAATTATAAATTTTATCTTTGGTACTCACAACGACGGGTATCAGTATGCAAACTTGATACCGAGTTCTTCTAGCCAGTTCATCACCGTGTCACTCCAAAACTCTCGGCCGTGGTCAAATACCATGACTTCGGGTAACCCAAAACGAGTTATGACGTTCTCCCAAATCACTTTTCTTACGGCCGCCGTGGTCTTGGCGAGTGCTTTGCGACGACTTCGACCCATTTGGTGAAGTAGTCAACGACGACGATCGGTACTTCCTTCCTCCGAGGCCGTCGGAAATGGCCCTAATAAATCCATCCCCACCATGCAAATGGTAGGGGCTAAGTCTTGGCTGCAAGTCTCGGGAAGGTGCATGTATCACCGGAGCATGCATCGACAATTCTTGCACTTCTTGGTCTTAGTTACGGAATCTTCAAGCATGGTAGGCCCGAAGTAGCCGGCTCGGAGAGCTTTGTGGGCTAGCGTTCTTGCCCCATGTGATGTCCACAGATGCCTTCGTGAATCTCTGTCAGTATGAGTTCCGCGTCGGCTGGGCCGACACATTTCAAAAGTGGTCTTATCACATATCTTCTGTATAGTTCTCCTTCGAACACCAAGTATCTTGCGGCGATCCTCTTTATCTTCCGAGAGAGACTGCGGTCCTCCCAGAACTCTTACGTTAGTTTGTATTTCATTATCGGAGTCATCCACGTCGTCTCGGCTTCTATGTCGCCCACCATGCCGACGGTCTCGGTGATGCTTTAGCATTCATATCCACCAAAGACGGTTGTTGTCATTCTTGATGGTTGAACCGGCAAGTTTTGAGAGAGCGTCGGCTCGGTTGTTCTCGGACACAGGGATACATTGTATTTGGAAAGACTTCAATTTTGCAGTGTCAGCTTTTACCCTTTCCAGGTATCTCACCATTCCGTCGTCTCGAGCCTCAAACTCTCCTCGATTTGATTGGTCACTAGGAGTGAATCTGTTTCAACACAATGTGTTCCGCCCCGGCGACTCTAGCTAGCTCGACTCCAATTATCACCGCCTCGTATTCGGATTCGTTGTTTGAGGCCGAGAAGGTAAACTTCAAGGCATACTCAAACTCGTCCCGTTTGGGCTGATGATAAGGATGCGGCTCTGAGCTTTTGCCGTAGAGGACCCGTCGGTATATACTTCCCATACGCCGGGCTGCGATTCTTCTTGGTACGTGCACTCGGCGAGGAAGTCTGCAAGCGCCTACCCCTTTATCGAGGGCCTCAGCTTGTATTGAATGCCGAAGTCGGATAGCTCTCTTGTCCATTTGATGAGCCTGCCGGATTGTTCGAATTTTTCCAATGTTTTCTCCAATGGTTGGTCGGTTAAGACCGTCACAGGATCTTGTCGAAGTAAGGTTTCGATTTCCTTGCGGCAACGACGACGCGGCAAGGCGCTTTTTCAATCGGTGGGTAATTTCTTTCGGCGGGTAGCAGTGTATGCTAACAAAGTAGATTGGGTGTTCTTTGCTTGTTTTCTTCCACGACGATTACGACCGACCGTGACCGAGGTAATCGCTAAGTATAGATATAGCGTTTCCCCAACGTCGGCTGGACGGTCGGGAGAGTTTGAAGATGAGCTTTCAGTTGCCTGAAAGCTGTGCTCTGTTCCTCCCCCCAGCTGAAGTCTTTATTCCCCTTCAACACTTTGAAGAATGGGGTACTCTTGTCGGCTGACCGAGAGATGAAGCGGGCGAGAGCCGCCATCCTCCCGGTCGAAGATCATAACCTCTTTTCGATTCCTCGGCTCCGGTGAGGTCCAAGTGTGCTTGGACTTTCTGGGATTGGCGTCAATTCCCCGGCGACAAGCACGCCGAGGAACTTACCTGCCCGGACACCGAAGTTGAATTTCATTGGGTTAAGTTTCATCTTGTATTTCCTTAGTGAACAAAATGTTTCGCTCAAGTCGGCCAAGTGCTCGTTTGTCGGACTTGCTTTTTACAATAGCATCATCGACGTAAGCCTCGATGTTTCGCCCTTTTTGATCTTGAAACACTTTGTCCACCAGCCTAGTGTAAGTTGCGCCAGCTTTTTTCAAACCGAACGGCATCATTTTATACATGTATGTGCCGTGTATGGTGATGAATGCGCACTTAGGCATGTCTTCTTCGACCATGAATACACGATGGTACCACTGAAAAGGCGTCGAAAGCGGGTTCAAGATAGTGTAGCTGCTGCCGTTGCGTCTATTAAGCTATCTATTCGAGGCAAGGGATAGCAATCTTTAGGTTATGCTTTATTAAGATTTGTAAAATCAACACACATCCTCCACCCCCGATGACTTCTTCACCATTACAACATTTGCTATCCACTCGGGGTAAGTACAAGGCATGATAAAGCCCGCCTCTAACAATTTGTCTACCTCGGCCTTGATGGCTTCATCTTTCTCGGCCGAGGAGTTCCTCATCTTCCGCTTGACGGGCGGCGTTGGAGAGTACATTCAGCTTGTGAACGATCACCTCTCGGCTCACGCCTGGCATCTCGGCGGCGAGTACGCGAAGACGTCTTTGTTCTTTCTTAGCGAGTCCGGGAGGTCGGCTCTGAACTTTGGCTCCAGGGGCCACCGACAAAGCGATTCTGATGCGCCCGGGTCAATTTCTATTTGTTCGGTCTCGGCCCCCTCGACCATGCTGACGTTGTTGGTGCTCATCGGATCACCCTCCCGTCGTAAGGATGGGCTCTTCCCCTTCTCTGATTTATTCGCCACTTTGAGGGATTGCATGTTACACCCTCCTGAGATATTTGGACATTGACAACTTCGTCTCTCTCGTCCTTTGAGACGAGCTTTTGTGCCTCCCCCCGGTCCGAGACATACATCAATGTCAGGGCCCGGATGGACATTACAGCGTCGGCCTCGCTCAAAGTAACCCGACCTATCAGAACGTTGTAGGCGGATGAACCATCAATGACCACAAATTCAGATAAAACATTCTTGGCCGCGTCGTCTTGGCCGAACATCACCGGCAACCTGATTGATCCCAGGGGTACCAGGCCGGCCCCCGAGAAGTTGTATAATGGGTTGGTGCAGGGGCTCAGGTCCTCAATCTTCAGACCGAGATTGAGGAAGCATTCCCTGAACATGATGTTCGTGTAGGCGCCTGTATCAATTAGGCACCTCTTAACCAAGTGGTTGGATATGTCCGGTGGACCACCAGGCGGGTCATTCGTGTGCGGGCTACGACTCCTTCGTAGTCTTTCTTTCCGATGGTTATATCGGGGACGGTGGAAGCGGGGATTGCTGTGGTGGGCACAAAGTTGATGGCTTGGTAAAGCTCATTTAGGTGCCGTTTGTGCCCATTAGCCGATCCTCTGTTCTCGTTTCCTCCGGTAACCACCTGGATCACTCCCATCCTCTGGAATACTGATTTCTTGTTCGCCCCGTCGGAGCTCGTTTCCGGGGCCCCGACTACGTACTTGCCGAGGGCCCCTTCCGGATCGCTCTTCGATGGCGTTCTTGATCTTAGCCGACATCGTCGGTCTTATGGCCGGGCTGGCCGTGGTAATCGCAAAATTGGTTTGCGTCGCCCTCCGCCCTCGTCTTGGGGGGTCTTGCCCACTTCTGCCCTTCATTCTTGCTCAGGGCATAGACCTCGGCCGGTGATTTGACCAGGGGGGTGAGACCGTGATACCTCTTCTGGGTGTATGGTCCCGAACTCCCCCCGGCGCCCGCCGAGCTCTGTTTCCTGTTAGATCTTTCAGGCCGTGACCGATTACTGTCACGGCGACCTTCGTTAGTATTCTCCCGGTGGCTCCTCCTTTCTTGGTGCCCAGCTTCACTGTGGCCTACCCAGGTCTTGTGGTAATCCTCCACCTTTACGGCTTGGTCCGCCATCCTTCTGGCGGAGTCTAGGTTGAGGACCTCGCACTTGATCAGCTCATTTTTGAGGTCGCCTTTCGGGAGGCCTTTCATCAGTGCGAAGGCCGCCAGTTTGGTGTTCAGCTCACGGATCTGCTGAACTTTTGCGTCGAACCTCTTCACATAGCTTCGTAGAGACTCGTCTTCCCCCTGTCGGATAGTGAGGAGATCCGATGTCTCAACGGCCCTTCTCCTGTTGCAGGCGTACTGGGCTATGAAGTTATCCCTTAGGTCGGCGTAGCAGTATACCGAACCATTAGGCAGCCCCTTGTACCAACTCTGGGCCATCCCATGCAGGGTTGTTGGGAAGACTCGGCACCATACCTCGTCAGGCTGCTCCCATACCGACATGTAAGACTCGAAAGCCTCGGCGTGGTCGGTTGGGTCACTATCCCCTTTGTATGATAGGGACGGCAGCTTCAGTTTGGTCGGCACGGAGACTCCGAGGACGTAGGCACTGAGAGGCTGTCTGACCACGTGCCGAATGACACGTGGCGATCGGCTCCTCGCATTCCTAGTCCGGCTTCTCTCCCCATGGTGGGAAGGGCTTCTTGTTGTCCGACTTTGGAGAGTCGGGCTTCTTTCTTCACTTCTCCGGGGGTGGCCTCGTTGGCGCCGCGGCGACGCTGTCCTCCCGCGAGGTGGGGAAAGACTTTGGCCTGCCACTGATACCACGGGCACCGCCGGCGTCTTCGCATGTCCAGCTCCTTGTATTGCTCCGGTCAAGTTGATCGGAGTCACTTTATGGGCCCTGGTCACCTGCGGGTGTGCTGCCGTCACCGTCGTTGCGGTGGGGGTGATCGGCGTATTACCCATCAGGTCCACTGCATCGACCACATGTCCCATGACAGTGACTTGGCCGGCAGGCAGCGGTGTTTCTGGTAGTATGGGCATCCCGTACGCCGGTTGGATGACTCGGCCGGTGGGGGACTGCCCGATTTCAGAATTAGGGACTGTGTCATCTTGGTAGAATTCAGTTTCTACACTCACAAATTCTGGCTGTTTTGACATTCTCTTAGCTTGTTGGGTGGGTTTTGTTTTGTGTTTTTTTTTGTAAGGGATTTGACTAGCTTTTAGTATTCGGTTCCCACAGACGGCGCCAATTGTTCCGGGTGTAATTCCAGAGCAGATTTGTTACCACGTAAGCTTGTAGAATGATGGCTTTGCTTGACTCTTCCTTTCGGCCTCTCCTGAAACAATGAACAAACTGAGGGCTCGGCTTGGTACCGAGCGTACTCACTCCGACGCTCAAGTCAGTAAACTTAAAGGGGATTAAGTTGTGTGTTACTTGGCACAAGGTATATTGTAGAGAGATAAGGGAGTTTATACCAGATTAGTGTGTTTAACTCATTATTTTCGGATCCTTTCCTCAATGAGGGTTGAGGAGTATTTATAAACTTTCACCTTTTGTCACGTAGTGGCCAAGTGGCGAAGCGGTGGAAAGACTGTTCTACCCTCGGCCGAGACCCATGGCGGCCGCGGCGGGCCCTGTTGACTCCATGCCGAGGGGTCTTGGATGTGAGTACGCGGATGTGTATCCCGGTGGCTAGTTACCTAGCCGAGACCCAGTAATGACAGCCGACCGGCGTCGGTTAAGCTTCCCAAGGTGTTGACTTGTTGTGGATATCTTTGACCTTGCTCAATATGTTGACTCGGTCGTGGGTGCGAGAATATGCCCATCAATAATAATAATAATAATAATAATAATAATAATAATAATAATAATTAATAATAATAATAATAATAATAATAATAATAATAATAATAATAATAATAATAATAATAATAATAATAATAATAATAATAATAATAATAATAATAATAATAATAATAATAATAATAATAATAATAATAATAATAATGTTGCCTTGCTCAGCGGATCCGAAATTATCGGTATCTCGGGATGCGGGGACTCGGGTGGCCGCTTACGGTTTTACAAGACTTAGCTTTGCGATTGCTAAGGGTGTGGGAGCCTAGATTGTTTCTCAGCTCCCCGCCAATTTCATGTAAACTATTATTTTTCTTTAAATGAAAGTTGCGCGCATTCTTTTAATAATAATAATAATAATAATAATAATAATAATAATAATAATAATAATAACAATAATAATAATAATAACAATAATAATAATAATAATAATAATAATAATAATAATAATAATAATAATAATAATAATAATAATAATAATAATAATAATAATAATAATAATAATAATAAAAATAAAAATAATAACAATAATAATAATGATTATAATGTTGTTGCCTTGCTCAAGCGAATCCAGAAATTCTCGTTATCTCAGCATGCGGGGGCTCGGGTGGCCGCTTACATTTTTAATAGACTTAGCTTTGCTGTTGCTAAGGGTGTGGGAGCCCGATTGTTTCTCGGCTCCCCACCAATTCCATGTAAACTATTATTTTTTTTTAATTAAAGTTGCGCGCATCCTTTTAATAATAATAATAATAATAATAATAATAATAATAATAATAATAATAATAATAATAATAATAATAATAATAATAATAATAATAATAATAATAATAATAATAATAATAATAATAATAATAATAATAATAATAATAATAATTATAGTAATAATAATGTTGTTGCCTTGCTCAAGCGGATCTAGAAATTCTCGGTATCTCGGAATGCGGGGCTCGGGTGGCCGCTTACATTTTTACTAGACGTAGCTTTCTTTGTTGCTAAGGGTGTGGGAGCCCAGAATGTTTCTCGGCTCTCCACCAATTTCATGTAAACTATTATTTTTCTTTTAATAAAACTGCGCATCCTTATAATAATAATAATAATAATAATAATAATAATAATAATAATAATAATAATAATATTAATAATAATAATATTAATAATAATATAATAATAATAATAATAATAATAATAATAATAATAATAATAATAATAATAATAATAATAATAATAATAATAATAATAATAATAATAATAATAATAATAATAATAATAATAATAATAATGTTGTTGCCTTGCTCAAAAGGATCCGAAATTATCGGTATCTCAGGATGCGGGGCTCGGGTGGCCGCTTACATTTTTACTAGACTTAGCTTTGTTTTGTTGCTAAGGGTGAGGGAGCCCAGAATGTTTCTCGGCTCCCCACCAATTTCATGTAAACTATTATTTTTTTTAATAAAACTTGCGCGCATCATTTTAATAATAATAATAATAATAATAATAATAATAATAATAATAATAATAATAATAATAATAATAATAATAATAATAATAATAATAATAATAATAATAATAATAATAATAATAATAATAATAATAATAATAATAATAATAATAATAATAATAATAATATAAATAATGTTGTTGCGTTGCTCAAGCGGATCCAGAAATTATCGGTATCTCAGGATGCGGGGGCTCGGGTGGCCGCTTACAGTTTTACAAGACTTAGCTTTGCAGTTGCTAAGGATGTGGGAGCCTAGATTGTTTCTCGGCTCCCCGCCAATTTCATGTAAACTATTATTTTTCTTTTAATGAAAGTTGCGCGCAACCTTTTAATAATAATAATAATAATAATAATAATAATAATAATAATAATAATAATAATAATAATAATAATAATAATAATAATAATAATAATAATAATAATAATAATAATAATAATAATAATAATAATAATAATGTTGCCTTGCTCAAGCGGATCCGAAATTATCGGTATCTCGGGATGCGGGGACTCGGGTGGCCGCTTACGCTTTTACAAGACTTAGCTTTGCAGTTGCTAAGGGTGTGGGAGCCTAGATTGTTTCTCAGCTCCCCGCCAATTTCATGTAAACTATTATTTTTCTTTAAATGAAAGTTGCGCGCATTCTTTTAATAATAATAATAATAATAATAATAATAATAATAATAATAATAATAATAATAACAATAATAATAATAATAACAATAATAATAATAATAATAATAATAATAATAATAATAATAATAATAATAATAATAATAATAATAATAATAATAATAATAATAATAATAATAATAATAATAATAATAATAATAATAATAATAATAATAATAATAATAATAATAATAATAATAATAACAATAATAATAATGATTATAATGTTGTTGCCTTGCTCAAGCGAATCCAGAAATTCTCGTTATCTCAGCATGCGGGGGCTCGGGTGGCCGCTTACATTTTTAATAGACATAGCTTTGCTGTTGCTAAGGGTGTGTGGGAGCCCGATTGTTTCTCGGCTCCCCACCAATTCCATGTAAACTATTATTTTTTTTTTAATAAAAGTTGCGCGCATCCTTTTAATAATAATAATAATAATAATAATAATAATAATAATAATAATAATAATAATAATAATAATAATAATAATA
>NC_133538.1:477901455-477926455 GCF_048544455.1 Silene latifolia | reverse complement strand
CACTAGCAAACTGGGGCACTGGACCAGTCTTCAGCTATCCTATGCTGGAAAGGTGAATTTACTTAACTCTGTTATTTTGGGCATTGAGGCGTATTGGTGTGCTAGTTTGCTCTTACCTAAAGGAGTTGTCAAAGCACTGGAGACTGAATGCAGGAAGTTTCTTTGGGGTTCTCCGCTAACTAACAGCGTATGTATTTCTTTAGTTGGAACAAAATTTGTAGGTCTCACAAGAAGGTGGAATGGATATAAGGGAAGTGCTCACTGGAACAAAGCATTGTTTATTACTGAGATGTTTTGGAAACTTTGTTATAAGAACACATCAATCTGGATGCAATGGTCCACTCGCTATATTTTCAAGCTCCAATCTTTCTGGGATCTAGATGCTGTTTCATGTGTTTCTCCTCTTTGGGCTCAAATTCTACGAATCAGAGATGAATTTGTCCTGAAAATGGGGTCTCCAGGAGCAGCACGACATTGCTTCCACACTTGGATGGTCCTGAACAAATTTCCTCTTCATGAGGCTTATGAATGTTTCCATGGTGTGCATCCTGAACCCATATGGATGCGTCCCCTTCTTGACCCTATTGTTATTCCTAAGCATGCTTTCACTGCCACTTTGGCTGTCCAGCAGGGGCTTGCTACTGTGGACAATATTTGTAAGCGGGGAATGGTCTTAGTGAACAGGTGTACCCTCTGCTACAGTGCAACTGAGAATACTCCGCATTTATTCTTTGTCTGTCCTTTCTCAAATGGACTTATGCAGGAGGTATTGGTTTGGCAAGGAGTTACTAAACGGGTTCTGAGCTTGAAGCACGAGCTTTATAAGCTGGCTCTATGTCGCGGGAAGCTGTGGAAAAAGAAGTTAGCTTATTGTGCGCTTGCTGCTACCATTCATCACATTTGGCAGGAGCGCAATATCAGGATTTTTAACGGTGCGAGGCGTACGCCTGCTCAGATTCTAGCTAGGATAAAATATGAGGTGTGTGTGCGTTTTTATGCCTGGAATCGTGGGGTTGATACTGATCAACTCCTTAGCTTGCTCATAGGTTGAGGGTCCTTCTCTTATATATTGTTTATGTAAGTTAGTAGGACGAGTTGTAATCTTTCGTTTTCGTTTTTTTTCTGTTAATGAGAATTGCTGACCTTTCTCCAAAAAAATAATAATAATTAATAATAATAATAATAATAATAATAATAATAATAATAATAATAATAATAATAATAATAATAATAATAATAATAATAATAATAATAATAATAATAATAATAGTTTACATGAAATTGGTGGGGAGCCGAGAAACATTCTGGGCCAGATTGTTTCTCGGCTCCACAGCAATTTCATGTAAACTATTATTTTTCTTTTATTAAAAGTTGCGCGCATCCTTATAATAATAATAATAATAATAATAATAATAATAATAATAATAATAATAATAATAATAATAATAATAATAATAATAATAATAATAATAATAATAATAATAATAATAATAATAATGTTGTTGCCTTGCTCAAGCGGATCGAGAAATTCTCGGTATCTCAGGATGCGGGGGCTCGGGTGGCCGCTTACATTTTTACTAGACTTAACTTTGCTGTTGCTAAGGGTGTGGGAGCCCAGAATGTGTCTCGGCTCCCCACCGATTTCATGTAACCTATTATTTTTCCTTTAATAAAAGCTGCGCGCATCCTTTTAATTATAATAATAATAATAATAATAATAATAATAATAATAATAATAATAATAATAATAATAATAATAATAATAATAATAATAATAATAATAATAATAATAATAATAATAATAATAATAATAATAATAATAATAATAATAATAATAATAATAATAATAATAATAATAATAATAATAATAATAATGTTGCCTTGCTCAAGCGAATCCAGAAATTCTCGTTATCTCAGGATGCGGGGGCTCGGGTGGCCGCTTACATTTTTACTAGACTTAGCTTTGCTGTTGGTAAGGGTGTGGGAGCCCAGAATGTTTCTCGGCTCCCCACCAATTTCATGTAAACTATTATTTTTCTTTTAGTAAAAGTTGCGCGCATCCTTTTTATAATAATAATAATAATAATAATAATAATAATAATAATAATAATAATAATAATAATAATAATAATAATAATAATAATAATAATAATAATAAGAATAAATACCATGTATGGCTATATTAGGACAAGGAGACCAGTGGTTCCTTGGGCTCCTCTGATTCATGGGATAGGATGCCACCCCAAGCATTCATTTACTGGTATGATGGTTATGAATGATGGGCTACCTACTGTGGATAAATTGATCTCACGGGGTATGTGTTTTATCAATCGATGTGCACTCTGTGAAAGGAGCTGTGAGGATATCCCTCACTTGTTTTTCAACTGTGAGTTTTCTAAGCAAGTTTTGACTACTGATGCTTCACGGGTTCTGATGCCTTTGGACTCTTTTTCTCTGGACTCTATTATGCAGGCTATCCTCCCTACTCGTAGAAATGTCAAGTTTTACACTAGTCTGCTGGCTACTATCTACTACTTATGGAAGGAACGGAATGACATGATTTTTAAGGGGTCTAAGTCTACTGTGGAAGCTTTAACTATTGTCATTAGGAAAGTTGTAACTTTACGTTTGTATGGTTCTACTTTCCCTTAGGCTTTGTTTAGGATTTTTGTTCTTTTTTATCTTCCTTAGGGGGCTTCTTTGGTCTCCTTTGTAGGAAAGAGTGGCATGGATCTTGTACTTATGTTTTATCATGAAATAAAAAGATCCAAAACTTTTCTGCAAAAAAAAAAAAAAAAAAAATAATAATAATAATAACAATCATCATCATCATCATCATAATAATCATCATCATAATAATAATAATAATAATAATAATAATAATAATAATAATAATAATAATAATAATAATAATAATAATAATAATAATAATAATAATAATAATAATAATAATAATAATATTAATAATAATAATAATAATAAAAATAATAATAATAAAAATGTTGTTGCCTTGCTCAAGCGGATTCAGAAATTCTGGGTATCTCAGGATGCGGGGGCTCGGGTGGCCGCTTACATTTTTATTAGACTTACCTTTGCTGTTGCTAAGGGTGTGGGAGCCCAGATTGGTTCTCGGCCCCCACCAATTTCATGTAAACTATTAGTTTTCTTTTAATGAAAGCTGCGCGCATAATAATAATAATAATAATAATAATAATAATAATAATAATAATAATAATAATAATAATAATAATAATAATAATAATAATAATAATAATAATAATAATAATAATAATAATAATAATAATAATAATAATAATAATAATAATAATAATAATAATAATAATAATAATAATAATAATAATAATAATAATAATAATAATAATAATAATAATAATAATAATAATAATAATAATAATAATAATAATAATGATGATGTTGCCTTGCTCAAGCGGTTCCAGATATTCTCGGTATCTCAGGATGCGTGGGCTCAGGTGGCCGCTTAAATTTTTACTAGAGATAGGTTTGCCGTTGCTAAGGTTGTGAAAGTCTAGATTGTTTCTCGGCTCCCCACCAATTTCACGTAAACTATTATTTTTTTTTTAATAAAAGTTGCGCGCTTCCTTATAATAATAATAATAATAATAATAATAATAATAATAATAATAATAATAATAATAATAATAATAATAATAATAATAATAATAATAATAATAATAATAATAATAATAATAATAATAATAATAATAATAATAATAATAATAACAATAATGTTGTTGCCTTGCTCAAGCGGTTCCAGAAATTCTCGGTATCTCAGGATGCGTGGGCTCAGGTGGCCGCTTATATTTTTACTAGACTTAGCTTTGCCGTTGCTAAGGGTGTGAAAGCCCAGATTGTTTCTCGGCTCCCCACCAATTTCACGTAAACTATTATTTTTTTTAATAAAAGCTGCGCGCATCCTTTTAATAATAATAATAATAATAATAATAATAATTATAATAATAATAATAATAATAATAATAATAATAATAATAATAATAATAATAATAATAATAATAATAATAATAATAATAATAATAATAATAATAATAATAATAATAATGTTGTTGCCTTCCTCAAAAGGATCCAGAAATTATCGGTATCTCAGGATGCGGGGGCTCGGGTGGCCGCTTACATTTTTACTAGACTTAGCTTTGCTGTTGCTAAGGGTGAGGGAGCCCAGAATGTTTCTCGGCTCCCCACCAATTTCATGTAAACTATTATTTTTTTTTAATAAAACTTGCGCGCATCATTTTAATAATAATAATAATAATAATAATAATAATAATAATAATAATAATAATAATAATAATAATAATAATAATAATAATAATAATAATAATAATAATAATAATAATAATAATAATAATAATAGCTATGCAAGGATTTCTTCTGGAATATCAAAGCCACAGATAGGAAGATGATTGTAAAGAGTTGGTCTAGTGTTTGTGCTCCAGCTAATGAAGGAGGCTTTGGGGTTAAAGAACTCCTCTCCTGGAATAAAGCGCTTATATCCAAATGGTTGTGGTTATTAGATCGGGCTCCCCGGGGACTATGGAGCATCGGCACTCGAGAATACCATCTCTCCCACTTTGCTCTATCGGGATGTTGCTTTGTTCGGATGATATAGTGAGAGCTTCCGGAGTATCATTAGTGTTAAAAATGACTTATTGACTATCACTCTCTCCTGTTGCTTTGCAAGAGCTCTCCCGCATAGCCGGTGCTCACGTGCTAAGTTTCGTTCTTTGCAGACTTACAAATGGTTTAGACCGTGTCATCCTCTTTGTCTCCTGGTTTAAAGGACTTTCTCATAAGGTGGTAATCCCTAGGCACGGTATCATTACTTCCCTCGCTTGTCGCCAGGTAGCAAATCGTGGACAAATTGATTCTTAGGGGATTCATCACTCCCAATCGTTGTGCTCTCTGCAAACAGGATAGTGAAACTCATGATCACCTATTCTTTGCCTGTCCATTCTCTCAACAGCTTTGGCATGAGCTCATGGCCTGGGCTCGTGTTCCTAACAGGAGTAATGCTTATCACACTGAGTTGAGTTGGTGTCTGCATAGGCATTCTAGGCGGCATTGGAAGCACGCTTGGTTCCTAAGTTGTTTTACTTGTGCTATCTACATTATTTGGAAGGAGCGTAATTGCAGGATCTTTAGCATTCATGAACACACCGTTCATCAGCTGCTTACTCATGCCAAGCTTCTCATTTCTGTGTCTTTATTGTATAGGTCTTCTTCATTATGTTCTTCTCGTTTTCTTAGTTCTTTGCACTCTTGCTAGCCTTTCCTTTTAGGCTATAGGGGCTATTCTTTGTAAGATCTTATCCTTTTCTTTTTCCCCACCTTGAGGATGAATAAAAGGATTTTACCTTCTTGCAAAAAAAAAAAAAAAAAAAAAAATAATAATAATAATAATAATAATAATAATAATAATAATAATAATAATAATAATAATGTTGTTGTTGCCTTGCTCAAGCGGATCCAGAAATTATCTGTATCTCAGGATGCGGGGGCTCGGGTGGCCGCTTACATTTTTACTAGAATTAGCTTTGCGGTTGCTAAGGGTGTGAGAGGCCAGATTGTTTCTCGGCTCCCCACCAATTTCATGTAAACTATTATTTTTCTTTTAATGAAAATTGCGCGCATCCTTATAATAATAATAATAATAATAATAATAATAATAATAATAATAATAATAATAATAATAATAATAATAATAATAATAATAATAATAATAATAATAATAATAATAATAATAATAATAATAATAATAATAATAATAATAATAATAATAATAATAATAATAATAATAATAATGTTGTTGCCTTGCTCAAAAGGATCCAGAAATTATCGGTATCTCAGGATGCGGGGGCTCGGGTGGCCGCTTACATTTTTACTAGACTTAGCTTTGCTGTTGCTAAGGGTGAGGGAGCCCAGAATGTTTCTCGGCTCCCCACCAATTTCATGTAAACTATTGTTTTTTTTAATAAAACTTGCGCGCATCATTTTAATAATAATAATAATAATAATAATAATAATAATAATAATAATAATAATAATAATAATAATAATAATGTTGTTGCCTTGCTCAAGCGGATCCAAAAATTATCGGTATCTCAGGATGCGGGGGCTCGGGTGGCCGCTTACAGTTTTACAAGACTTAGCTTTGCAGTTGCTAAGGGTGTGGGAGCCTAGATTGTTTCTCGGCTCCCCGCCAATTTCATGTAAACTATTATTTTTCTTTTAATGAAAGTTGCGCGCATCCTTTTAATAATAATAATAATAATAATAATAATAATAATAATAATAATAATAATAATAATAATAATAATAATAATAATAATAATAATAATAATAATAATAATAATAATAATAATAATAATAATAAATAATAATAATAATAATAATAATAATAATAATAATAATAATAATAATAATAATAATAATAATAATAATAATAATAATAATAATAATAATAATAGTTTACATGAAATTGGTGGGGAGCCGAGAAACATTCTGGGCCAGATTGTTTCTCGGCTCCCCACCAATTTCATGTAAACTATTATTTTTCTTTTATTGAAAGTTGCGCGCATCCTTATAATAAAAATAAAAATAATAATAATAATAATAATAATAATAATAATAATAATAATAATAATAATAATAATAATAATAATAATAATAATAATAATAATAATAATAATAATAATAATAATAATAATAATAATAATGTTGTTGCCTTGCTCAAGCGGATCGAGAAATTCTCGGTATCTCAGGATGTGGGGGCTCGAGTGGCCGCTTACATTTTTACTAGACTTAACTTTGCTGTTGCTAAGGGTGTGGGAGCCCATAATGTGTCTCGGCTCCCCACCGATTTCATGTAAACTATTATTTTTCTTTTAATAAAAGCTGCACGCATCTTTTTAATAATAATAATAATAATAATAATAATAATAAAAATAATAATAATGATAATAATAATAATAATAATAATAATAATAATAATAATTATAATAATAATAATAAATAATAATAATAATAATAATAATAATAATAATAATAATAATAATAATAATAATAATAATAATAATAATAATAATAATAATAATAATAATAATAATAATAATAATAATAATAATAATAATAATAATAATAATAATAATAATAATGTTGCCTTGCTCAAAGCGAATCCGAAATTCTCGTTATCTCGGGATGCGGGGGCTCGGGTGGCCGCTTACATTTTTACTAGACTTAGCTTTTCTTTGTTGGTAAGGTGTGGGAGCCCCGGAATGTTTCTCGGCTCCCCACCAATTTCATGTAAACTATTATTTTTCTTTTAGTAAACGTTGCGCGCATCCTTTTTATAATAATAATAATAATAATAATAATAATAATAATAATAATAATAATAATAATAATAATAATAATAATAATAATAATAATAATAATAATAATAATAATAATAATAATAATAATAATAATAATAATAATAATAATAATAATAATAATAATAATAATAATAAGAATAATAAGAATAAGAATAAATACCATGTATGGCTATATTAGGACAAGGAGACCAGTGGTTCCTTGGGCTCCTCTGATTCATGGGATAGGATGCCACCCCAAGCATTCATTTACGGTATGATGGTTATGAATGATGGGCTACCTCTTGTGGATAAATTGATCTCACGGGGTATGTGTTTTATCAATCGATGTGCACTCTGTGAAAGGAGTCGTGTGGATATCCCTCACTTGTTTTTCAACCGTGAGTTTTCTAAGCAAGTTTTGACCGTTGTTGCTTCACGGGTTACGATGCCTTTGGACTCTTTTTCTCTGGACTCTATTATGCAATATCCTCCCTACTCGTAGAAATGTCAAGTTTTACACTAGTCTGCTGGCTACTATCTACTACTTATGGAAGGAACGGAATGACATGATTTTTAAGGGGTCTAAGTCTACTGTGGAAGCTTTAACTATTGTCATTAGGAAAGTTGTAACTTTACGTTTTTATGGTTCTACTTTCCCTTAGGCTTTGTTTAGGATTTTTGTTCTTTTTTATCTTCCTTAGGGGGCTTCTTTGGTCTCCTTTGTAGGAAAGAGTGGCATGGATCTTGTACTTATGTTTTATCATGAAATAAAAAGATCCAAAACTTTTCTGCAAAAAAATAATAATAATAATAATAATAATAATAATAATAATAACAATCATCATCATCATCATAATAATCATAATAATAATAATAATAATAATAATAATAATAATAATAATAATAATAATAATAATAATAATAATAATAATAATAATAATAATAATAATAATAATAATAAAAATAAAAATAATAAAAATGTTGTTGCCTTGCTCAAGCGGATTCAGAAATTATGGGTATCTCAGGATGCGGGGGCTTGGGTGGCCGCTTACATTTTTATTAGACTTACCTTTGCTGTTGCTAAGGGTGTGGGAGCCCAGATTGGTTCTCGGCCCCCACCAATTTCATGTAAACTATTAGTTTTCTTTTAATGAAAGCTGCGCGCATCCTTTTAATAATAATAATAATAATAATAATAATAATAATAATAATAATAATAATAATAATAATAATAATAATAATAATAATAATAATAATGGTTGGTTAGGAGAGGGTTTCTCTCTGCGAAAAAAGGGCGATTCTGACGGCGATGCTTTCTCTCGTCTGAATTTCCTTCTTTCTCCGGCCATGGGACGTCCAAAGAAGCTTTCGATTGTTGTCACGAACCCGCGAAGGGGTAGATCTGCAGAGGAGGAGGTTATTTCTACTCCACGAGGTAATCTAAATACTGTGAATGTTATGATCAATCATGCTCTTACTAAATCTTCTGCGCGTCAGGCTAGCACTAGTGGTCGGGTATTGGGGAGTGGTCGGGGTGGTAAGACTCCTATTGTGGGTGATCCTGTTGTTACAGCAATCCCGACGAATGATGAACAAGTGGTTGTCCCTAACCCTAGTTTGGGGGGAGAGAAGGATACGGTCTCTCTGCTTTGCTGCGATCTTTGTGGGTCGAGAGGGTGCACCTGTACCGGTGTCCTCTGGGACTCAACCGGGTACTGCGGTTCCTCAGGCAAAGAAAACTTCATGGGTGGATAGGGTGAGCAGGTCAGCGGTTGGTATGGAGTTGAGTGGAGCTCATGATCATAACCCTGGTGTTGTGGTGATTGATAAGCAGGATATTGAGAGTGAACTGGTTTTCTGGCAACATACTTTGGTGGGGCAATTTACGGGGGCAAGCCTCTTTCCTCAAGTTAAAACCTTCGTGGAGAAGAATTGGAATCATGTGGTTAAACCTTCAGTGCTGTATTTTAAGAAGGGATGGTTCTAGTTTAGGTTCTCTAAGGCTGAGGACATGAATACTATTCTTAGGGGCAATGCTTGGAGTTTAAATGGTCATTCTCTCCTTCTCAAGCAATGGTCTCCGCAGTTCCCCACTCAGTTAGATAACATTACAAAAGTGCCTGTCTGGGTGCTGCTTCATAATTTGGACCCTCATCTTTGGTCTGCTCAGGCTCTGAGTAAGATAGCGAGTAAGATTGGTACTCCCTTGTACGCAGATCCTGTCACTACCAACAAAGAGAGGTTATCTTTTGCTCGTGTTATGGTTGAAGTGGACCTTGCAGAACCTTTGCCGAGTTATGTGGTTATTGACTCTCCTTTTTTGGGACAAATTACGCAGGATGTGGACTATGAATGGCTTCCTTTCTATTGCACGCACTGCAAGAAATTGGGGCATGAACGCAAGTCCTGTAAGCAATTGAAGCCCAAGGCTACTGTTAAGGAAACTAAGACTTCTGATAAGGGGGAGGCTCAAACTGAGCAACCTCTTGTGCACTCTCAGATTGTTGGGTCTGATGCTTCTAAGCTCACTGAGGGCTTATCAGTTGGTGTGTTGGATGGGACCCTTGGGTTGGAAGTAGGTAGCACTGATACAGGTGGGGGTGGTCAGCCTGTTTCAGTGTCTTCCTCACCTCCTCCCTTGGTGACAGGTGGTAGGGCTTCCTTGGAGTACCATGAGCATGGTGGATCAGGGATCCTATGCCCAGCTCATGCTCTGCCCAATAGCTCTAGGACCACTAGTCACGCTCTGGATCTTAATATTCAGGTGGAGAATGGGCAGCAGTCTCTTTCTCCAATACCTGTCGCATTAAACCAGTTTGGTCCTCTGGATAATACTGAAGATGGAGATGGCTCTATTACTGTTTTGAGTAGTTGGAAAAGTCAGCCAGGGGTTCTACATATCCAATTGCCTAAGGGGCCAACCTGGGCTGAGCAAGTGGTTAGTGCGGAGGAAGACCCACCACCTATTCCTTCTCCATGAAGATTGGTCTTTGGAATATTAGAGGCATGAATAAGCTCATAAAGCAATTAGAGGTTATTTCCTTATTCAATAAAAGTAGCTTGGATCTCTTGTGTATTGTTGAAACTAGGGTGCGATTTAATAAAGCAGCTCCTATTCAGAGGAAGGTTTTTAAGCATTTCTTTATCATTGATAACTACTCTGCTCATTACAATGGTCGAATTTGGGTTGTTTGGAGGAATTCTTCTCTTTCTGTTCAATGTTTAGATGTTAGCAGCCAGTGGATTCATTTGCTGGTTGGTACTGGTGCTGTTCAAATGGAGGTCACCTGTGTTTATGGGTTCAACCATCCTGCTGAGCGCTTACCTCTCTGGGATTTCTTTATTGGTAAGGCTTCTTGCCCTAGGCCTTGGCTGGTACTAGGTGACATAAATTGTGTGCGTTCTTGTGAGGAAAGGATTAGTTCTGATCCCCCTCAAATTCATGCTATGGATGAATTCAACCAGGCCTTAGCCAATTCTGGTCTGGAGGAGATTCGAACTCAGGGTTGCTGGTTCACTTGGACTAATAAGCAGGACCAACATGACAGGAAATGGATGAGATTTGACAGGGTTCTGGCCAATGCTCATTTGTTCAGGGAGTTCCCAGATTCTGTTGCTGAGGCTTTGACAGCTGGGATCTCTGATCATTCCCCCCTTATTATAACTGTTGGAAGCAATCATCATAGCAGGAAGTCATCTTTTAAGTTCTTAAATTGCTGGAGTCAGGATGCCACATTCAAAACTTTGGTTCACCATGAATGGACTACTTATATTCATGGGTGTGCTATGTATCAGTTGGTCTAACATCTAAGGAGGTTAAAAGGGAAACTTAAGTCTCTTCACCATCAAAGCTATTCTGGAATTACTTCAAAAGTTGCTTTGTTAAAACAACAGTTACAAGACTGTCAGCAGCAGCTACAGCTAAACCCTACTAGTCAGGAGATTTGTCTTGAGGAGGAGATGCTTAATCAACAGTATACTAAATTTCGTACTATTGAGCTTAGCATTGCCTATCAGAGGGCTATCCTACACATTAGGGATGAGTTTGTTGAAAAGGTGGGTTCCAGGGATGCTGTACAGGCCTTGTTTCTGAGCTGGTCTGCTTCAGGAGTGCTCCCACTTCAGGATGTGTACAAACTCTTCCATGGCTCTCACCCTGAGCTAAGATGGGTTAAGCCACTCTTGGAAAATATTGTTGTTCCCAAACACGCAGTTATTGCCACCTTAG
The DNA here is from genome assembly GCF_048544455.1 of Silene latifolia. Classification (NCBI taxonomy): domain Eukaryota; kingdom Viridiplantae; phylum Streptophyta; class Magnoliopsida; order Caryophyllales; family Caryophyllaceae; genus Silene; species Silene latifolia. The sequence goes on along the minus strand of NC_133538.1, from coordinate 477,914,818 downwards.
CTGCTCAACAGGCTCTCGCTACTGTGGACAATCTTTGCAAGAGGGGTCTGGTTCTTGTGAACAGATGCTCCCTCTGTTGTGCTGCTGCAGAGAGTGCCAGTCACTTATTTTTCCAATGCTCGTTCTCTAGGAATCTGCTACAGCAAGTTCTGGTTTGGCAGGGTATTACCAGGGGTGTCCTTAGTCTTAAACATGAGCTTTATAAGATTGCTCTTTGTAGAGGGACTAAGTGGAGAAGGAAGGTAGCATGCTGTGCCATTGCTGCTACTATTTATTACATCTGGCAGGAGAGAAATAGGCGTGTGTTTGATGGAGGTCATTTGGGAGTTGGCAAGCTCCTAGCTATGATTAAATATGACGTTTGTGTGCGAATGTATTCCTGGAGCAATGGGTCTGTTGTCTCCCTGCTACTTTCTATGTAGTTAGGCTGGTGTTGTGTGTTTCTTGTATTTCTAGATGGTCCTGTTTGTAAGTTCGGTTTTTTCCATTTTAATGAGAATTACTGACTTCTTACAAAAAAAAAAAAAAAAAAAAAAAATAATAATAATAATAATTTTTAGAGAGGGAGAGGGGAGTGCGATTTTTGAGCGAACGACTGTTCTCTGGCTTTTTCTGCCGCCTGCCGCCACTGTTCTCCGTCACCTACGCTTTCACCACCATCTTCATCGTCTCTGGCCGGCCATCACGTTGTCGGTGACGGTTGTGGATGTGGGTGTAGGTTTTCTGGGTAGTGTCTTTTTGCGGTCTTTACCCAACAGTTTCTTCTGCCCCTTCAACAACCACCCCGGGTCGACCTTCAGACCGCACGTCACCGGTCGAGGGTGGTCGTTTGTTGGTTAACGGTGTGGGTGCTGTTGTGGATCTGCGGCGGGTTCACGTCGGCAGGGGTTGTCGGTTTTCGAAATATTTTCGATTTCGGTTACTACGTTGGTTGTCGTCGGCTTAGCTCGACGTTTTCTTGGCAGTCACTGTGGTCGTTCTTCACTGGCCGTCGTCTCCTCGGGTTCGTTGTGTTTTTTTCGGCATTTCTGTTTTCCTTTTCCTCTTTGTGTCTCCTCGGCCATTTTCTCACGGTGGTTGAGATGCCTTACCCCAATGCCTTTCCTCGGTCTGTTTGGGCCGGGGTTTTTAGGGTTCATCTGTGGTGGCCATCTCGGGTGTTAGGGTTGCTTGGGCTAGGTGTTTTGGTGTGTTGTTGTGTGGTGCAGGTTTGCTGGGTTTACAGCGTTTGACTTGTTGCGTTGGTGATGAGTTCACTGCATGCTGCTGCGTTTTTGAATTTTTATTTTATTTATTTTATTTTTTTTTGTTTTATTTTAAGTTTTATTTGGTGTTGGGTGGGTCCCTGCTTGTGAGGACGAAGGCTTTTATTCCTTCTTTTATGCCTGAGCTTGTGCGGTATCATTGTCCCTTTTCGGGTCTCCATGCGTGTCGGGATGGTTTTGGTAAGGGTCTTACTAAGGCTGCATGGCAGAAGCATTTTAAGGACCGACATTGTCATGAGGGGGCGTTGGAACTTACACGTCAGACTCTTGCTGATAGTTTGACGGTTTATTCTAACGCCGAGAGTTCTTTGAGACGGATGGGGCTCTGGTTGTGTGGGGTATGTTTTAAAATCCGTACTACTCAAGCTAGATGTCGGCATAGTCGGGGTGATATTGTGAAGTATCCGGAGTGTGTTGATGGCCTCTACACCTTTCATATTTATGGTATTCCGAGACCTTTGGCTCCTTCTACTTCGGTTTCTTCTGATGATAGTATTGAGCTTGTTCAAAGGGTCTATATCTTCGCTTGATCGTTTATTGTCGTTAGGCCTTCGCACCGTGAAATCTATTCCTCCTAAATGCCGTCTTGGGTTCGCTCGGGCTTTGAAAGGGGCCATGGATGATGTGGCTGGATTACCTAGTGATCTCTCCCGCTGGGTTCGTTTGCTTGTTCTACCGCTGTGTCTGCTTAAGACTTTCGCACCTCGGAGTAATCATGAGTGTAGGACCGCTATTCGGCGTCGGCGTCGGGAGAGGAGAGTATTGCCGGGCTATCCTTGCTTGGGGGTCCACAGGGGGTTTGCGCTTTATTGCGGAGTGTTTCGATGAGGGTCCTTCTTCTTTTACTGTGGACGACAATCTGGATTTGAGTGAGCTTAACCTCCGCCAATGTCGGCGGAAGATTTGTGACGGCCACTATACTGCTGCTGTCAGGGTGCTTTCTTCCTCTGGTGTCGCCCCCTACTCCGATGCCACTCTTGTGGCCTTGCGTGAGAAGCATCCTGTAGCCCCGCCTCTTTCTTTGCCTCCTTTGTCTGGAGATCATCCTCTGGTTGCCTCTTCAACGGTGGTTTTGGAGATGATTCGTAGCTTCCCGCGCGGTACTTCTTGTGGGCGGGATGGTTTTCGTGCCCAGCACCTTATGGACTGTTTGAGTGGCGCTGCTGTGGCTATCTCTGATGATTTGATCACTTCTCTTACTAGGGTGGTTAATCTTTTTCTTGAGGGCCGGTGTCCTCTTCCTTTGGGTGAGTACATTGCCAGCGCCCCTCTCACGCCACTCGTTAAATCGGGTGGTGGGGTTCGTCCTATTGCTGTTGGCACGGTTTGGAGACGGCTTGTCTCTAAGGTTGGTGCTTTTATGGTTGGTCCTTCTTTATCTTCATATTTTGATGGGCTTCAGTTTGGGGTGGGTGTGTCCGGTGGAGGAGAGGCTATCTTGCATGCCTTGAACCGGCTCATTGAGGCTCGGGTCTTGAGGTGGGGCTTTCTATGTTGCTGGTTGATTTCCAGAATGCGTTCAACCTTGTTGATCGTGTGACCATGCTTCAGGAGGTCCGCCGTTGTTGTCCGGTTCTTTCCCGTTGGGTGGAGTTCTGTTATTCCAGCCCGGCCCGCCTTTTTTATGGGGAGCACTGCTTGTGGTCTTGTCAGGGTGTTCAGCAGGGTGACCCGTTGGGCCCTTTGCTTTTCGCTTTGGTTTTGCATCCCTTAGTATGCAAAATCCGGGACACTTTTGACCTCACTATGCAGGCATGGTACTTAGATGATGGCACCATTGTGGGTGATACTTTGGAGGTAGGGAAGGTCTTGGATTTGATTACGGTGGATGGCCCTCGTTTTGGCCTGCATCTTAATGTCTCCAAGACGGAGGTCTTTTGGCTGTTGAGGATCCCAGTCGGCTCCTGGGGTTTTCCCCCTTCTATTTCTCGGCCATTGCGTGGTGTTACGTTTGGGTGGACTGTCGACTTGTTCGGTTTTGGCGGTGAGATTGTGGCGAAGAGAGTAACTAAGACCATTGAGCTAATGGACTTGGTTGCGAGGATTGAGGACCCGCAATGTGAGTTGCTTCTACTTCGAGCCTGTACTGGTATTTCTAAGCTCTATTTCTCACTTCGTACTTGCTCCCCTAGTGTTTTTGGGTCTGTCCATCTTCCTTTTGATGCCGCCCTTCGTTCCGACTTGGAACGTATTGTCACCGCGTCCGGCCGGGTTTTGGGGATTAGCGGTGGCGCCTTGCTACATTTCCCTTTCATCTTGGTGGTCTTGGTGTCTATGCGGCGGGAGATGTTTTATTTTATGCTTTTATTGCGTCCCGTTTGCGGTCTGTTTGGTTTGCGCTAAGCTCCTCGGCCCTTCGGTATTGTAGCCGCTGGCCCGCTTTTGATGATGCCGCACGGTTTTTACTTTGCTACTACAGGGCTCTGTATTTTAGGTAACCCTAGTGAAATTGCGCCCCCAACTTATGAAGAAATTGGCGGACATTTATTTCGCGACGGTTCTTCTTTTGCCTCGAGTCTGTTTTCACCTTGACACCACGATCGCTAGCTTTATGGCGGTCTCGGCGAGGTTCTCACTCCTCTGATTGGTTACGTGCGGTTCCTATCTCGGGGTTGGGTCGGACTATGAACGGGAGGACTTACCGTAGTGTGCTTGGGTATCGATTGGGTGTTCCGTTATTCACGGTATCTAGGCCACCGTCTGCTTGCTCTCGGGTTTTTGTTGAGGATGGTTTTGGGGACCACGCTGTTTCTTGTCTTTGCATCTTGTGGGCGTTAAACATCGGCATAACCTTGTCCGGGACACTCTTTTCGACATCCGCTTTAGATCCGGTATTCTGCGGGAAAGGAGGTTGATATCGGTTTGGTTGATGGGCATGGTGGCTCTCTTCGTCCTGCGGATTTATTGCTTTATTCTTGGGACGGGGCGTGATGTGTGCGTCGACTTGACGGGTTCTTCTCCTTTGACTCGGATCGGGATGACGGATTTTGTGCCTGGCCGGGTTGTCGGCGATCTTTGCTCGGCGAAAGTGTGCTAAGTATGGGGATTTGTGCGCGGTAGCGGGTTTTGGTTTCCTTCCTTTCTCTTTCTCTTCCCTTGGGGAGGCCGGGTTCGGATCTTTTTGCCTTACTCAAGCGGATCCAGAAATTCTCGGTTTCTCAGGATGCAGGGGCTCGGGTGGCCGCTTACATTTTTACTAGACTTAGCTTTGCTGTTGCTAAGGGTGTGGGAGCCCAGCTTGTTTCTCGGCTCCCCACCAATTTCATGTAAACTTCTGTTTTTCTTTTAATGAAAGCTGCGCGCATCTTATAATAATAATAATAATAATAATAATAATAATAATAATAATAATAATAATAATAATAATAATAATAATGCTGTTGCCTTGCTCAAGCGGTTCCAGATATTCTCGGTATCTCAGGATGCGTGGGCTCAGGTGGCCGCTTAAATTTTTACTAGACATAGCTTTGCCGTTGCTAAGGTTGTGAAAGTCTAGATTGTTTCTCGGCTCCCCACCAATTTCACGTAAACTATTATTTTTTTTAATAAAAGCTGCGCGCTTCCTTTTAATAATAATAATAATAATAATAATAATAATAATAATAATAATGTTGTTGCCTTGCTCAAGCGGTTCAAGAAATTCTCGGTATCTCAGGATGCGTGGGCTCAGGTGGCCGCTTATATTTTTACTAGACTTAGCTTTGCCGTTGCTAAGGGTGTGAAAGCCCAGATTGTTTCTCGGCTCCCCACCAATTTCACGTAAACTATTATTTTTTTTTAATAAAAGCTGCGCGCATCCTTTTAATAATAATAATAATAATAATAATAATAATAATAATAATAATAATAATAATAATAATAATAATAATAATAATAATAATAATAATAATAATAATAATAATAATAATAATAATAATAATAATAATAATAATAATAATAATAATAATAATAATAATAATAATAATAATAATAATAATAATGTTGTTGCCTTCCTCAAAAGGATCCAGAAATTATCGGTATCTCGGGATGCGGGGGCTCGGGTGGCCGCTTACATTTTTACTAGACTTAGCTTTCTTTGTTGCTAAGGGTGAGGGAGCCTAATGTTTCTCGGCTCCCCACCAATTTCATGTAAACTATTATTTTTTTTTAATAAAACTTGCGCGCATCATTTTAATAATAATAATAATAATAATAATAATAATAATAATAATAATAATAATAATAATAATAATAATAATAATAATAATAATAATAATAATAATAATAATAATAATAATAATAATAATAATGTTGTTGTTGCCTTGCTCAAGCGGATCCAGAAATTATCGGTATCTCAGGATGCGGGGGCTCGGGTGGCCGCTTACATTTTTACTAGAATTAGCTTTGCGGTTGCTAAGGGTGTGGGAGGCCAGATTGTTTCTCGGCTCCCCACCAATTTCATGTAAACTATTATATTTCTTTTAATGAAAGTTGCGCGCATCCTTATAATAATAATAATAATAATAATAATAATAATAATAATAATAATAATAATAATAATAATAATAATAATAATAATAATAATAATAATAATAATGATAATAATAATAATAATAATAATAATAATAATAATAATAATAATAATAATAATAATAATAATAATAATAATAATAATAATAATAATAATGTTGTTGCCTGGCTCAAAAGGATCCAGAAATTATCGGTATCTCAAGATGCGGGGGCTCGGGTGGCCGCTTCCATTTTTACTAGACTTAGCTTTGCTGTTGCTCAGGGTGAGAGAGCCCAGAATGTTTCTCGGCTCCCCACCAATTTCATGTAAACTATTATTTTTTTTTAATAAAACTTGCGCGCATCATTTTAATAATAATAATAATAATAATAATAATAATAATAATAATAATAATAATAATAATAATAATAATAATAATAATAATAATAATAATAATAATAATAATAATAATAATAATAATAATAATAATAATAATAATAATAATAATAATAATAATGTTGTTGCCTTGCTCAAGCGGATCCGAAATTATCGGTATCTCGGGATGCGGGGGGCTCGGGTGGCATTACGTTTTACAAGACTTAGCTTTGCAGTTGCTAAGGGTGTGGGAGCCTAGATTGTTTCTCGGCTCCCCGCCAATTTCATGTAAACTATTATTTTTCTTTTAATGAAAGTTGCGCGCATCCTTTTAATAATAATAATAATAATAATAATAATAATAATAATAATAATAATAATAATAATAATAATAATAATAATAATAATTAATAATAATAATAATAATAATAATAATAATAATAATAATAATAATAATAATAATAATAATAATAATAATAATAATAATAATAATAATAATAATAATAATAATAATAATAATAATAATAATAATAATAATAATAATAATAATAATAATAGTTTACATGAAATTGGTGGGGAGCCGAGAAACATTCTGGGCCAGATTGTTTCTCGGCTCCCCACCAATTTCATGTAAACTATTATTTTTCTTTTATTGAAAGTTGCGCGCATCTTTATAATAAAAATAATAATAATAATAATAATAATAATAATAATAATAATAATAATAATAATAATAATAATAATAATAATAATAATAATAATAATAATAATAATAATAATAATAATAATAATAATAATAATAATAATAATAATAATAATAATAATAATAATAATAATGTTGTTGCCATGCTCAAGCGGATCGAGAAATTCTCGGTATCTCAGGATGCGGGGGCTCGGGTGGCCGCTTACATTTTTACTAGACTTAACTTTGCTGTTGCTAAGGGTGTGGGAGCCCAGAATGTGTCTCGGCTCCCCACCGATTTCATGTAAACTATTATTTTTCTTTTAATAAAAGTCACATAATAATCCTTTTAATAATAATAATAATAATAATAATAATAATAATAATAATAATAATAATAATAATAATAATAATAATAATAATAATAATAATAATAATAATAATAATAATAATAATAATAATAATAATAAAAATAAAAATAATAATAATAATAATAATAATAATAATAATAATAATAATAATAATAATAATAATAATAATAATAATAATAATAATAATGTTGCCTTGCTCAAGCGAATCCAGAAATTCTCGTTATCTCAGGATGCGGGGGCTCGGGTGGCCGCTTACATTTTTACTAGACTTAGCTTTGCTGTTGGTAAGGGTGTGGGAGCCCAGAATGTTTCTCGGCTCCCCACCAATTTCATGTAAACTATTATTTTTCTTTTAGTAAAAGTTGCGCGCATACTTTTTATAATAATAATAATAATAATAATAATAATAATAATAATAATAATAATAATAATAATAAGAATAAGAATAAGAATAAGAATAAGAATAAGAATAAGAATAAGAACAAGAATAAATACCATGTATGGCTATATTAGGACAAGGAGACCAGTGCTTCCTTGGGCTCCTCTGATTCATGGGATAGGATGCCACCCCAAGCATTCATTTACTTGTATGATGGTTATGAATGATGGGCTACCTACTGTGGATAAATTGATCTCACGGGGTATGTGTTTTATCAATCGATGTGCACTCTGTGAAAGGAGCTGTGAGGATATCCCTCACTTGTTTTTCAACTGTGAGTTTTCTAAGCAAGTTTTGACTGCTGTTGCTTCACGGGTTCTGATGCCTTTGGACTCTTTTTCTCTGGACTCTATTATGCAGGCTATCCTCCCTACTCGTAGAAATGTCAAGTTTTACACTAGTCTGCTGGCTACTATCTACTACTTATGGAAGGAACGGAATGACATGATTTTTAAGGGGTCTAAGTCTACTGTGGAAGCTTTAACTATTGTCATTAGGAAAGTTGTAACTTTACGTTTGTATGGTTCTACTTTCCCTTAGGCTTTGTTTAGGATTTTTGTTCTTTTTTATCTTCCTTAGGGGGCTTCTTTGGTCTCCTTTGTAGGAAAGAGTGGCATGGATCTTGTACTTATGTTTTATCATGAAATAAAACGATCCAAAACTTTTCTGCAAAAAAAAAAAAAAAAATAATAATAATAATAACAATCATCATCATCATCATCATAATAATAATAATAATAATAATAATAATAATAATAATAATAATAATAATAATAATAATAATAATAATAAAAATAATAATAATAATAAAAATGTTGTTGCCTTGCTCAAGCGGATTCAGAAATTCTGGGTATCTCAGGATGCGGGGGCTCGGGTGGCCGCTTACATTTTTATTAGACTTACCTTTCTTTGTTGCTAAGGGTGTGGGAGCCAGTTGGTTCTCGGCCCCCACCAATTTCATGTAAACTATTAGTTTTCTTTTAATGAAAGTCATACGCATCCTTTTAATAATAATAATAATAATAATAATAATAATAATAATAATAATAATAATAATAATAATAATAATAATAATAATAATGCTGTTGCCTTGCTCAAGCGGTTCCAGATATTCTCGGTATCTCAGGATGCGTGGGCTCAGGTGGCCGCTTAAATTTTTACTAGACATAGCTTTGCCGTTGCTAAGGTTGTGAAAGTCTAGATTGTTTCTCGGCTCCCCACCAATTTCACGTAAAATATTTTTTTTTTTAATAAAAGCTGCGCGCTTCCTTATAATAAAAATAATAATAATAATAATAATAATAATAATAATAATAATAATAATAATAATAATAATAATAATAATAATAATAATAATAACAATAATAATAATAATAATAATAATAATAATAATAATAATAATAATAATAATAATAATAATAATAATAATAACGGATAATTCACGTGGTACCCCCGAACTATGCCACTTTTCACATGGTATCCAACTTTTTAAGTTTGTGTACAATATACCATTGAAGTTCATATTTCTGCCCAATATGCCCAAATTTTTAACTTCCGTTATGTTTTGAGCTGATTAATGACTTGTGAACCACTAATTTAAAAGAAACCATGCTTAATGATTTTTTAGGATAATTATTACCCATTTTAAGTAAACTTAAAACACATCATATTCTCACTTTAATCCCTTTCTACCATTAACCCACCACCAGCCACCACCGCTCACTTCATATCCCATTTTAACCACCCCCCGCCACACCCACCAAACACTACAAGTAAGCATCGACAAACCTTATACCACCAAATCACCATCACTGGACGAAAATCCACCTTGCTCACGCAACCTTCTCCGTCACCATCAAAAAGTTGACCCCGACCTTTGAGATCTAGTTCCACCTACCAAAAAACACCGATTCACCCCATAAGACACCCACCCTAACCACAAAAATGTTGGTCGGCGAAAACACCAACGCCGATCACCAAATTCGTCAGCGACGTCGACCACAAATTTAATCGCCCTGCATCATTCTTTCCTTTTTCTCACAATTACCACCTAAATCGATCGCCACTACCACTGCACGATTAGTGCTCCTGCTGGTGGGCGACGGAGATCTTGTGACAGTTACCGATGTCGGCGCAACTCCGACTATCAACCAGGCTATTTATCCTACCCCAATTTCTTGTTTATCATCTCTATACCCTCACTCCTACTTGCTTCCACCGCCGACGAGTTCCAACAATGACAGCACACGTTAGGCGACTAACGCAAGCGACTCCCCCTCCCCTTAAGAGCTACTACTTTCCGATCTAATTTGTTGTGTATCTAGCCACCCTAACCACAAAAAGTGTTCGGGTTAGCAAAAACTGTTAGTTGTCGAGGAGTTTCCCATTGTAACTATGGAAAATGTTTGTGAAACAAGCAGAGTGTTTCGATTACATTTAATTATTATTAGGTTTAGATTGGAGACTTTAGAGAGTATTGGATTTTGGGTTATATGGTGGTGGTGGTGGTGGTGGTGGTGGTGGTGAGTATGTAGGGCGGTGTTAGGGTGGGTGGGTGTTTGGGTTGATAGGTTGAGACTTGAGAGTGATGAAAGAAGCAAATAGTTATAAAATTAGGATTATTGAAAATAAGTGGTCAATAGGTTGACATTAGTGTATTAATGGGGTTAGTATTAACGGCGTTATGACGGAGGTTAGAAAAAATCAAATTTTGGGTATTCTGATGAAACAACTAAAACTTTAGGGGTACCACTTACACAAACTTAAAAAGTTGGATACCATGTGAAAAGTGGCATAGTTCGGGGATACCACGTGAATTATCCGTAATAATAATAATAATAATAATAATAATGTTGTTGCCATGCTCAAGCGGATCGAGAAATTCTCGGTATCTCAGGATGCGGGGGCTCGGGTGGCCGCTTACATTTTTACTAGACATAACTTTGCTGTTGCTAAGGGTGTGGGAGCCCAGAATGTGTCTCGGCTCCCCACCGATTTCATGTAAACTATTATTTTTCTTTTAGTAAAAGCTGCGCGCATCCTTTTAATAATAATAATAATAATAATAATAATAATAATAATAAAAATAATAATAATAATAATAATAATAATAATAATAATAATAATAATAATAATAATAATAATAATAATAATAATAATAATAATAATAATAATAATAATAATAATAATAATAATAATAATAATAATAATAATAATAATAATAATGTTGCCTTGCTCAAGCGAATCCAGAAATTCTCGTTATCTCAGGATGCGGGGGCTCGGGTGGCCGCTTACATTTTTACTAGACTTAGCTTTGCTGTTGGTAAGGGTGTGGGAGCCCAGAATGTTTCTCGGCTCCCCACCAATTTCATGTAAACTATTATTTTTCTTTTAGTAAAAGTTGCGCGCATCCTTTTTATAATAATAATAATAATAATAATAATAATAATAATAATAATAATAATAATAATAATAATAATAATAATAATAATAATAATAATAATAATAATAATAATAATAATAATAATAATAATAAGAATAAGAATAAGAATAAGAATAAGAATAAATACCATGTATGGCTATATTAGGACAAGGAGACCAGTGGTTCCTTGGGCTCCTCTGATTCATGGGATAGGATGCCACCCCAAGCATTCATTTACTTGTATGATGGTTATGAATGATGGGCTACCTACTGTGGATAAATTGATCTCACGGGGTATGTGTTTTATCAATCGATGTGCACTCTGTGAAAGGAGCTGTGAGGATATCCCTCACTTGTTTTTCAACTGTGAGTTTTCTAAGCAAGTTTTGACTGTTGTTGCTTCACGGGTTCTGATGCCTTTGGACTCTTTTTCTCTGGACTCTATTATGCAGGCTATCCTCCCTACTCGTAGAAATGTCAAGTTTTACACTAGTCTACTGGCTACTATCTACTACTTATGGAAGGAACGGAATGACATGATTTTTAAGGGGTCTAAGTCTACTGTGGAAGCTTTAACTATTGTCATTAGGAAAGTTGTAACTTTACGTTTGTATGGTTCTACTTTCCCTTAGGCTTTGTTTAGGATTTTTGTTCTTTTTTATCTTCCTTAGGGGGCTTCTTTGGTCTCCTTTGTAGGAAAGAGTGGCATGGATCTTGTACTTATGTTTTATCATGAAATAAAACGATCCAAAACTTTTCTGCAAAAAATAATAATAATAATAATAATAATTATAATAATAATAACAATCATCATCATCATAATAATAATAATAATGATAATAATAATAATAATAATAATAATAATAATAATAATAATAAAAATAATAATAATAAAAATGTTGTTGCCTTTCTCAAGCGGATTCAGAAATTCTGGGTATCTCAGGATGCGGGGGCTCGGGTGGCCGCTTACATTTTTATTAGACTTACCTTTGCTGTTGCTAAGGGTGTGGGAGCCCAGATTGGTTCTCGGCCCCCACCAATTTCATGTAAACTATTAGTTTTCTTTTAATGAAAGCTGCGCGCATCCTTTTAATAATAATAATAATAATAATAATAATAATAATAATAATAATAATAATAATAATAATAATAATAATAATAATAATAATAATAATAATAATAATAATAATAATAATAATAATAATAATAATAATAATAATAATAATAATAATAATAATAATAATAATAATGCTGTTGCCTTGCTCAAGCGGTTCCAGATATTCTCGGTATCTCAGGATGCGTGGGCTCAGGTGGCCGCTTAAATTTTTACTAGACATAGCTTTGCCGTTGCTAAGGTTGTGAAAGTCTAGATTGTTTCTCGGCAGGGATGTCTCTAAAGCGGGAAGTGGGCTGGATTAGCAGCAGAAAACGTAGCAAACATTGGTCTTGCAGCTGGTTCATTTGTACGCTTGCAGCTACTGTTCATTTACTTTGGCATGAGCGCAATCAGCGGATTTTTGAAGGAAAGGAACGACCCAAGCTTACTCTTGTCAAGCATATCAAATATATAGTTGGTGTTCGACTGCTTGCTAGTAGTAATGACACAGTTTATAATGATATTGTAGAACATCTCAATAGTTAGACTTTTGGCTCCTCTTGCCAAAGTAGTGGATAGCTTTGTAAGACTACTCCCCTTTTACTTGCCCATATTTGGATGAATAAAAGTGGAGATAATTTTCTTGCAAAAAAAAAATAATAATGTTGTTGCCTTGCTCAAGCGGTTCCAGAAATTCTCGGTATCTCAGGATGCGTGGGCTTCAGGTGGCCGCTTATATTTTTACTAGACTTAGCTTTGCCGTTGCTAAGGGTGTGAAAGCCCAGATTGTTTCTCGGCTCCCCACCAATTTCACGTAAACTATTATTTTTTTTTAATAAAAGCTGCGCGCATCCTTTTAATAATAATAATAATAATAATAATAATAATAATAATAATAATAATAATAATAATAATAATAATAATAATAATAATAATAATAATAATAATAATAATAATAATAACAATAATAACAATAATAACAATAATAACAATAATAACAATAATAACAATAGTAATAATAGTAATAATAGTAATAATAATAATAATAATAATAATAATAATAATATTTATAATAATAATAATAATAATAATAATAATAATAATAATAATAATAATAATAATAATAATAATAAAAATAATAATAACAATAATAATAATAACAATAATAATAATAATAATAATAATAATAATAATAATAATAATAATAATAATAATAATAATAATA